>NC_056737.1:1582939214-1582971638 GCF_019279795.1 Protopterus annectens | reverse complement strand
CAGCTGGCTTAGGAGAAGCTTCGTAGTCTGTTTTGGATCTAGACTGCCTCTGTCCTTTTCTTTGCGTTTTTTATGTACTCCGGTAGGCGGATTGCTATCAGACGATATTTCTGGGTAGTTAAATCTGTTTCCAAAATACTTTGATGCAAAAACATACCGATGCTTAATAGTGCGTTGGCTAAATCTAGCACAAAATAGACAGCCAGGTACATTGTGATCAGGGCCTAGGCAAGGAATACAGTATAAATGTAAATCCTTATGAGGTATTTGCATCCCACAAGTAATACAATCATTAACTTTTTCTGACATCGGTAAAAAGCAAGAAAAAAAGTTTCCCTAGCTTAGTGAAGACTTCGGTTCTGAAACTCAAACTCAAATATTTCAGTAGTCTGCCAACTGGCACTTGTGAAATGCTTCTGCTTCAGGCACCGTGCGGCAAGAAAGACTAAAGAAAATGGCGTCGGCTGCATGTTTTATACCCCTGACGACCTGACGTCATGGAAGAGAAGACAGCAACCGACACAGGACCCAAGACTTTGGGATTCAGGCCAACTGAGGGCAACCTGCCAGCAGATTACCCAAATGTAGTGACTGCAACAGTGAAACACGAAGAACATCTGCTCTGGTTGAATGAGCCTTTACCTTACTAGACAAGGGCATGTCATGACAAGAATATGTGTAGGTGATACAATCAGACAGCCACTTAGACAGGGTTGTTTTAGCAACTGGCTTACCTTTCCTGGCCTCAGGAAGAGACACAAAGCTGATCTGATTTCCTAATGTCTTTTGTTCTGTCCAAATAAAATCTATGTTGTCTATGAACATAAAGTTTGTGCAACATATATTCCAATTTGTTGGTATGATAACAGGCAACTCAATGACTTGATTAATGTTAATCTCAGAACATACTTTAGGCAAAAAGGATGGATTTGTCCTGAGAGATACTCTTATCAGCATGAAAGACCATATAAGGGGGCTTGAAGCTCTGACACTCTGGCTGAAGTGATGGCTACTAAGAAGATAGTTTTCCATGACAGAAAAAAGAAGTTATGTACTCACCATAACATTCCATCGGAGTAGGTAACTTCATTTGTCAGCAACCTGTGGGTACCGGATCAGAGCCGGCAGCTTTCCAAGCTAAAGATCCGAGCTCTCAGCTCCTCCCCCTTACCCATAACACCCTACCTCCCTCCAGTCCTCAGATCGAGTTTGCCATATTATCTACCAACAACAGTCAAACATACTCGAAAGAGAAACGCTATCCTGATGCGTGACAGAAGGAAAAAACATTCCGTCATGAATATGACCATGAAACAGGCTAGGGGGAAGGAGGGGGTTTGGCTGCTGACAAATGAAGTTACCTACTCAGATGGAACGTTATGGTGAGTACATAACTTCTTTATCTGAAGTAGTTAACTTCATTTGATCAGCAACCTGTGGGACAGAGTCCCCAGCTACCAAAAGCCTGGGAGGTCCTCAGGGAAGGATATTCCAGAGCACTGCGAAGCCAAAGGCTGCCCTACCTCTGGATATCAGATCCAGCTTGTAATGAGAAAAAAAGGTATGAGAAGAGGCCCAAGTAGCCGCTGAACAGATGTCATCTAAAGGAACCGTTGACAAAAATGCTGCAGAAGTAGCCATAGAACGGGTAGAGTGAGCATGAACCCTCAAGGGTTCTGGCTGACCGGAAGCTGTACACGCGTGTAAGATGCAGTGGGATATCCATCTAGCTAAGGTAACTTTTGTAATAGGCTTGCCTAAGGACGGGCTTAGCAAAGGACACGAAAATCTGCTCCGATCTGCGAGAAGCAGCTGTCCTGTGCAAATAAAATCGCAATTGTCTATGCACATCCAACAAGTGCAGTCTGTATTCCCCTTTGTTCTGAAAGTTGGGGAAGAAGACAGGCAAATTAATGGTTTGATTGATATTGGTCTCGGAGGCTACCTTAGGCAAGAATGAAGGATTAGTTCCCGAGAGAAACTCTGTCCTTATGGAAGACCAGGTACAGGGGTTTTGTACAAAGGGCTTGAATCTTCTAGCTGAGGTAATTGCAACCAGAAAGGCAGTTTTCCATGATAAGAATTTTAAATTGACGGAAGCAGCAGGTTCAAAGGGCGGACCCGTTAGAGCCTGAAGAACTAAGGTTAAGTCCCATGGGGAACCACATTCTTGACCGGAGGTCTTAACAGGAAGGTGCCTTTCAAAAAGGTCTTGCATATCTTAGCAGAAGCTAAGGTACCAAGGTTGTCCCAGATTTGGAAATGAGAATCGCAGCCATCTGAACCTTAACAGTAGAAGCACTGGCCCCTTGGTGAAGAATTTGGGACAGAAATTCAAGAACTGTTGGAACGGGAGCTGTAAAAGGGTCCAAATTCCTATGTTTGGCCCAGATGGAAAAACGCTTCCATTTACTCTTGTAGATCTTCCTGGTAGAAAGTTTATGCGCCGCTACCAGAATATATTTTACTGAAGATGAGATACCGTGAGTCCTAGCCATTAGTGGAACTGGATCAACCAAGCTGTGAGCTTGAGGTCGTCCAGGTTTGGAGTTTGCAATCCCGAAGGATGAGGGATCAGATCCAGAATGTGATCTAAGACCCAAGGAGGAGCTATGATGCGAGACTGCAGGTACGGGAACCAGATCTGGCGAGGCCAGAATGGGGCTATGAGGATTATTTTGCTCCCCAACCGATGAGCTTTCTGCCGAAATTTCGTCATTAGCAGAAGAGGAGGATAAGCATAAAGAAGACTGGGCAGCCAAGCATGAACCAGAGAGTCTCTGGGACTCTCCCCCGGTGGGGGAATTAGAGCGAAAAACTTGCTGCATTTTGCTTTTGAAGGAGACACTAAGAGATCGCAGCAAGGCTGACCCCCATCTGAGGAAGATCTATTTCGCTACCAAGGGGTTTAGAGACCACTAGTATTGGTGTGAGGATAGAACGACTCAGTTTGTCTGCTAGGATGTTGGACCAACCCGGAATGTGCTTTATCAGAAAGTGGTTGGTGGTAATAGCCCATTCCCAAACTCTCACAGCCTCTCGACAAAGAGGGTAAAGACCTGGTTCCTCCCTGTTTGTTAATGTACCAGACTACCGCCATGTTGTCTGGTCTGAATTGCAATAGTCCCCGGAGGAAGAAGGTCCTGAAGGGCCTACAACGCTAAAAGCACCACCCTCGTCTCCAGAACACTGATATGCAGAACGGTCTCTACAGGGGTCCACATGCCTTTGACGGTTCTGCCCATGCAATGCCCCCCCCCCCCCACCCGAGGCGAGAAGCGTCCATGGTCAGCTTGGTTTGGGGCTGAGGCATTACGAACGGTCTCCCTTCTCGGAGCTCTCGGGAATGGAGCCACCAAACAAGGGAGTTTCTGCAAACACTGTTTAGGGGAATCGGTGAATCCAATGGGTGAAGGAGGAGGGATCATTGGACCTGAAGGGTCCATTGAAGGACTCGTGTGTAACTGAGCAAGAGGTGAAAGGCTGATGACTGCCACCATGGATCCTAAGGCTCTCAGGACTAATTCTGCGGGTGGGGCTGGGGACTGTAGAAGCACTATTACGTGGAGTGACAAGGTGCGTAACCTGTCCGTTGTCAGAAAGGCCCTGGACTGAAGCGCTTTTATCCTGGCCCCTATAAAATCCAGAACTTGAACAGGATGAAGAGACGACTTCCTGAAATTTATGGCAATGCCTAGATGATTGGCCAAGAGTAAAGAAAAATTCCTGGCAGAACAGAGTAGATGCCCGGTGGGGGTGTTGAGGAGCCAATCGTCTAGGTACGGGAAGACCTAAATTCCCTGAAGTCTCAGGTGGGTTGCCACAACTGCCATGACCTTGGTGAATACCCTGGGGGCTGTGGTGAGGCCGAACGGAAGAACCCTGAACTGATAATGACTGGCCCCTAGCCGAAAGCGGAGAAACCTTCTGGATCGTCTGTCCATGAGAATGTGGTAGTACGCATCCTTGAGGTCTATGGAGCACATCCAGTCGTTCTCCTGCAGGAGGGGGAGAATAGATTGCAGAGTGACCATCCACAATTTCTCTTTGGCAATGAACAGTTTCAAACTAGACAGGTCGAGAAATGGCCTCAAGTCCCCAGTCGTTTTTGGCACCAAAAAGAACCTGTAGTAATTGCCCAACCCGGATTACTCTGGGGGGACATGCTGGATGGCCATTTTTTCTAGTAACTTCCGTATTTCTGAAGCTGCAGCTTCCCTCTGATTGGGTGGAACATCGGGCAGGCGCTTAGTTAGTGGGGGAAGATTCAGGAAGGGGATAGAGTAACTTCTGGATATTATTCGGAGCACGCAGCGATCTGTAGTAATGGACTCAACTTGCTAGATGCTCCGAAAAACGCCCCCCCCCCCCCGACTGCCTCCAGAGAGGGACAATCGGGCAACCCCTCAGGGCTGCTGCACGGGTCGGTCAGAGAAGGGTTCTCTCCACCCAAAATTCTTCGGCCCCCCTCTGCCTCTGGGCCGGCGTCCACCTTGTCCTCCTCTGCCTCTGAAGGATGAAGGGTCCGGAGCGGGATGGGACTGCTAAGACTTCCGGAACCACATCTTTTGTCCTCTCTGGTTCCTTGAGAAGGACCTTTGATGAGCGGAGAAGCGGATTCCGACGGCAGACAGTGTCTTTCTGTCTTTCGCTCTGGAGTAGCGTGCCGTGGACGGTTCTGCCAAATAGCGTAGAATTGTCAAAGGGAGCGTTCGCAAAGGACAGCTTGAAGGGTTCCACAAAGTCGCAAAGACGGAGCCAGGCATGGCGTCGCAAGGCGACCCCAACTCTGCTGGCCCTAGCCGCCCCCTCCGTGGCATGGGAGAGAAGCCGCATAGAAGTGTTTGATATTGACTTTAGAGTGGCCATGCGAGCAGAGAAGGTCCGTTTGTCCTCGGCCGCCATGGACTCCAGGGGAAACCCAGCGTATTCCTTTATCAAATCCCGCTGAAGCCTAAATGCGTGTGCCAGATAATTCAGCGCCCTTATAGAAAAGGTGGCTGAAGCAAACATCCGCTTTCCAATACAGTCCATCGTCCGAGATTCCTTATCAGGAGGATGGACCGAGGAACTTTCTTTGTGCCAGTTCCTTCTTGGTGGCAGCCGCCACTACCATGGCATCTACCGGGGAACCTTTATTCCACGCCGGTTTGTCAGAAGGGGGACTAAGAATTTTATCCGGTCTCCTAGGGATTGGCTCCACAGTGTCTGGCTCCTTCCAAGCCCTGGTAATAATCAAGTCTACCAGGGGGTCGGCAGGGGGGGGCACCCAAGAGGTAGACGGGCCTGCAAATGCCTCCAGAAACACAGACTCATCCGAGGAAGGTTTCTGGGCTGACCACCCCCCTCTTATGCGCATCTCCATTACGTCTCCAAATGAGACATCCTCTGGGGGGGGACCTGGGGGAACCTTCCCCTTCCAAGTCAGTGTCCTCCGTGAGGGACTTGGGGGAGTCCCAAGTGTCTCCTCTTACACTTTCGTTTGTGAGGGACCTCCTCGGCGGGGCTGTCCGAGGAGGGCTCACCAACAGGGTCCTGTTCCTCTATGGGAACCAACTGGGGTGCAGACACAGGCTGTCCCTGGGGCCGGACGATGGAAGACAGGCCCATATGCGAGGGAGTGAAGGGAGGATCCGTAGTACGGACCGGGGACTTCGAACTCCTAGATAGCACCCTCTCCACCACATCAAAGGCCAAAGGTGAACCACTCTCCCCTGGCTCCGAGAGTAGTCCCCTCGGCTCCGATGTGAGGACCGGTGTCGGAGCCGACGCAATCGGACCCGAAAGGGAAGTGTGCTCCGACAGCAACTGAGCCGAAGACACACCCACCCCTGCGTATCCGAAGTTGGGCTCTCAGCCCCGAGAGTTCGGATCCGAAAGATGACCCAATAAACTCAAGGGTAAGGCCGGCGAAGTAGCAACTACTATCGGCGCCGACTCCTCGGCTCTGAGACTACTCGGATCCAATGGCTCCAAAACCCGATAGTGGATCGGAGAAGGAGCAATGGGTGCAAAGAAAGGGGCCAAGCTCCCTCCCGGAGGTGGGGGAAGGCAGGAGCACTCCCATCTGCATCTGGGCCTGCAGGAATCGACGCATCATCTGGTCCATATCTGCGTTGGACAGACTCCTGGTAGACTTGGAAGAAGTCATCGAGGCAGGACGGGAAGGCCGCCTAGACGACCTCGAAGGTGACCGGGTCTCCTCCTCCGGCTCCGGAGAGAAGTGTGGAGAACGGAGCCAAGAGGGGGAAGACCAGGAAACCCTCACAGGGAAACAAGTCAATTTAGCTGGCGGAGACGAAGGAACTGATTCGGCCCGCCGCTAATGGCTCTTGTGTCTATCCCTCTCCTTCTCTCTATGTCTCTTTCTCTTTACTGGAAGAGTCCCCCTCTCCCTGGGAAACAGCGGGAGGTTGAGTCCTGGCCAGGAGAGGGGGAGCTGAAGGTTGGACAGTCGCAACTGGCACCACTGAGGGAGAGCAGGAAGAAGAATCTGGGGGCATGAGTCCCGCCAGGATTAGCTTGTTTCTCCTGGCCCTCAGAGCCCGGGGGTTAAAGGCTGCACAAATCTGGCAGCCCGATGTTAAGTGGTCTACCCCCAGGCAAAGAATGAGAGTGTGGCCATCTGCTGGGGAAAGCTTATGACCACACTCAGCACATTTTGAAAAAATGGCCTTAGGGCCCTCGGCCATCACACACAAGCACACGCCCTGACACACAGTAAGGGGAAGGGAAAAAAATACAAATTTACCACAACATATAACAAAAACACGGTTCAACTAAACTATGGTTTCTATACACAAACACACCGAAAAAAAAAACTATTTATATCTAAGAAAAATACACCTAAATTCCTCACTTAAAACGCTAAGAGCTCGTCCCTAATGCTTCAGAAGCTGCGGCAACAGAGGACTGGAGAAAGGCAGCAGGGTATTATGGGTAAGGGGAGGAGCAGAGAGCTCGGATCTTTAGCTTGGAAAGCTGCCGGCTCGGATCAGAGGTCGGATCAGATACCCACAGGTTAGTTAACTACTTCAGATTTTTAGTTCACAAGAGGATGCAGGCTCAAAAGGAAGAAGAATGACCCAAGATAACAAAATAAAAATTCTAGGGGGAATAAGGTATCTTCACTGGAGGCCTCATGTGAAAAGAACCTTTAAGAAAAGCCTTAGACAATTGGTGAGCCATAATATTCAATCCATCAATTCCTAGATGGAAATTAGATATAGCAGCTAATTGCACTTGCACCATAGCAGCCGCTGCTCCTTTGTTGGAAGATTTCTGTCAAGAATTGTAAGATAGAAGACAATGGCGCTTGGTAAGGATCAATGTTGTGGGAAGAAGCCCAAATGGAAAATCTCTTCCACTTACTACGATACAATTTTCTAGTGGAAGGTTTATGGGAACCCAACAAAATTTGACTAGTGTCATGGGAAAGATTATAGAGCCTGGCTATGCAGAGAATTGGAGCAGCCAAGCGGTTAGCTTCAGTGTCTGCAAGGATGGATGAATATCTCCTGATGGATGTCTCAAGTCCGGAACCAGGTCCAGGATCCATGGATCTTCCAGAATGTGATGGTAAAGAAACGGAAACCAAATCTGCAGAGGCCAATGAGAGGCTATAAGGATGATAGTTTGTCCCAGCGACTTTGCTTTCTGTAAGAATCTGGGTGTCAGGGGAATTGGTGGAAATGCGTAGAGGAGACCCAGGGGCCAATCGTGGGCAAGAGCATCCCTCGGGGAGTGAACTGGCGTGGGAATCGGGGCAAAATGGCTTCTGCATTTGTTGCTGATGTGACTGGCGAACAGGTCGCAGGAAGGCTAGCCCCATTTGCAGAAAATCCTATCCGCAATCTCTTGTTTGAGGGACGATTCGTGGGGCAATAAAATTGCTCTGCTCAGTCTGTCCGCTATGACGTTGGATTTGCCAGGGATGTGCGTTGCTAACAGAGTGCTGGGATGACACTGCCCACTGCCATACTCCGAGGGCTTCTTGGCAAAGAAGATAGGACTTTGTCCCGCCTTGCTTGTTCAGGTACCAGACCACTGACATGTTGTCCGTCTGTATTGCAATTGTCCCTAGAGGAAGAGCGTCCTGAAAGTATTGCAATGCTAGAAGTACTGCTCTCATCTCCAGGACATTGATATGCAGATGTGATTCTTGATCTGTCCATTTGCCTTGGGCAGTCTTTCCCTGAAAAAGCCACCCCCTACCATATCAGGGAAGCACCCGTGGTTACAGTGGCAACTGGAGGGGGGGGGCATGAAGGGACGTCCTATTGTGACATGGAGACGTCAACCACCACTAAAGATCATTCTTGCAGGAATTCGTTATCAGGATCATGTGACTCACTGGAAGTTCTTGGTAAGACCATTGCATGAATAGAAGACATTGAAGGATTCTCATATGCATCCTTGCTAACGGGATTGCTAAAATAGCTGCCACCATCAATCCTAGAACTTTCAATACCTCTGCAGCTGGTGCTCTGTTCTTTGATATCAGGGACATGATGTTGTTGGCGAAGAATACAAATTCTTTCTGGTGGAAGACGAAGAGTGGTGGTTGACGTGTCTAATTCTGTCCCTATAAAACAGATATGCTGCGAAGGCAACAAGGCAGACTTTTCGAAGTTGACTGTAATGCCTAGCCGATCGCAGAGTGTCAAAGTAGCCTCTCTCGTTTGAAGTTGATGCCCGGTGGTGGAGGTAAGGAGCCAATCATCCAAATACAGAAACACCTGGAATCCTAGATGCCTCAGGTGAGCCGTGACTACTGCCATGCACTTGAACACTCTGGGGGCTGGAGTGAGTCCAAAGGGCAGAGCTCGGAATTGATAATGATTGGCTCCCAGCCGGAAACGCAGGTGATTTCTGGATAACCTGGCCATCTTTATGTGGTAGTACGCATCTGGGATCGATCGAACACATCCAATTGTCCTTCCCTAGAAACGGGAGTATGGACTGTAGCATGACCATTCAGAACTTCTCTTTTCTCACAAATTGGATGAGTCTTCAGAGATCCAAAATGGGTCTCCAGACCCCCGTTTTCTTTGGACCCAAACAGATTCTTAAGTGAGTTCCGAATCCTGTCTGGTCTGCCGGGACTGGCTGGATGACTCTTTCTAGCAATCGGCGTACCTCTATTGCTGCTTGTCCCGTGTGACTGGGTAGACCATCCGGGATTTTTTTGACGGGAAGGGGCTGGGTGGAGAACGGTATGAAATACCCTCTAGAAATCATATTCTGTACCCAACTGTCATCTATTATTTAGCCAGGCTTCTGGGTACAATAAGCGACCCCCAGACTGCCTCCAGAGTAGGACAGCAGAGCCTCCCTTCAGGAGCGCAGGTAGGACTGACCAGAGAAATGATCTGTCACCCTGGTGTTGCGGACCCCCTCTGCTGCGAGGGCGGAGTCTTCCACTGAAACCCCCTCCTCTGCCTCTGGAGGGGGGCTCTCCACATGCGTCTTGAAAGGCTCCTTGGGCTTTCCGGAACCACATCTTTTCTCCCCTCTGACCTTTAGGAAAGAGTCGAGTGAGGGTGGAAAAACGGACTCAGATGGCAGAGTCTTTCCTTCTTGCTCACACCTGGTCAAAGTCTCCTTCTTGCCCAATGATGAGCCATCAAATGGGGTATTAGTAAAGGAAGACTTTAAGGGTTCCGTGAAGGAACAGAGTCGCATCCAGGCATGCCTACGTAGAGCAATTAATGTACCTGCGGCTCTACTCGAACCATCAGCTGCATAAGATAAGAGACACATGGACAAGTTGACTATTGAATTGCAGGTAGAGAGCTGAGTGGCAATCTTGTCGGATACACATGTAGCTACAGCACCCTGAAGAGCATCTCCCAACTCCTTAAGGAGATCTCTCTGCAGTCTGGTAAAATGTGTCAAGTAGTTCAGTGATCTGAGCGAGAAAGTCGCTGAACTGAACATGCGTTTCCCATATCTATCCATGATCTTAGATTCTCTATTAGGAGGGAGGATGGATAGACGAGGAAGTCTGACATTTCCTTTTTGGTGGCTGCCGCCACCACGATGGCATCAACAGGGACTTCCCTTGGTCAAAAAGGACTTATCCACAGGGGCAGAAATAAACTTATTAGGCCTCCTAGGAACGGGTCCCATAGATTCTGGTGACTCCCATGCCCTATGAGAGACCAGATCCATAAGCTCATCATAGGGCAGAGATGCCCAAGAGGTGGAAGGTTGAGACCCGAACGCCTTCAGGAGAACCGACTCATCCTCAGTAGGGCCTCTTGGACTGCCAATCACACCTCTGCCTAAGAATTTCAAGAATCTCCGCAAAGGAGATGTCCTCAGAGGGGGATCTAGGGGATCCTTCGGATTCATCCAAGTCAGTGTCCGATGTGAGAGACTCCTGGGGGGGGGGGGGTCCAAATGCCTCCTCTTGCATAATCTCATCCTGGGAATCTCTTCAGGAGGAACTTCTGGAGAGGTCTCAGAAGAGCAGGGAGAGCCCTGTGGGGCTACCTGAGGCTCAGGGTCACTACACTTGGGATGACCAGAGGAGACAGCAACTGACACAGGCACTTTAGGGAAAGAAGAGGCTAGACCTTGAGATGAGGAAGTCTTAGGAGACCACACTCGCCTCATGGCTTCGAATGCAGCTTGGCTCCGTTGAGAAGGAGTCATGATCTCCTCCCGCACCGAAGCCGTGGGCTCCGAGCCCGAGGTAGGAGCCGAGCTCACCCGAGCCAAGACCCCGAGAGGAAGAGTCGGCACCGACAAGTCGGTGCGGCTACCCTCCCCGGACCTGACCAGAGAGCGTCTGCTCCTAGAGTCCCTGGTCAGCGCCAAGAACATCCAAGCAGATGGAGCAGACGACACTGGAGCAGGTGTCAGCTCTAAGGGATCCACAATTATCAGGCTGGCCTCCTCCGGCTCTGAAGATCCGGTATGGCTCGGAGGAGTAGACAATTCAAGAGTAGTGGTCTTATGCTCCAACAGTTGGGTCTGAGCCGACAGCAATTTAGCTAGGCCTGGTGCCTTTAAGAGTTTCTGAACCAGCCGGTCCATATCCAGATCAGAAAGGCAGACAGAGGACCTGGAAGAGTAAACGGATGGAGCCGATTGGAGCAGTATGGATGGAGGTTTTTCGGCAACCGGTTCCAGAGCAGTGTCCCGGTTCTGAAAAGAACAGACAGCCTGTTCTGAAGGCAGTGGAGCCGAAGTCACCACACTTTGACCTTTTTTCCTTTTTTAGACCAAGATTCAGAGGAAGATTTGGATGATTTTCTGGTCCCATCCTGGTCAGACAATGCCTCAGAAAAAAAGTCTGTTTGATAATACCCCTATCAATTAACTTCCACTTCCTTTCTGCTAGCACTCTGGTGGAAAAGGAGTGACAGATTACTGCATGATTCTTGCAGGTGCACCTCACCCAAACAGTAAACGCACTGCACATGGGCATCCGTGACGGACATTTTCTGTCCACAGTCTGAGCATTTCTTAAACCCAGACTTATGGGTGTTTATCTTTTTCTTCAAACATTTTACAATTTCCACTAAATGGAACACACTATGAGCTATTTTAGAAATCTTAAATAACTAACTCACACAAAACACACACAGCCCAAAAGGGACAACTATATCAATATAAACAGGATTAAGTAATCCAATAACAAGAGTCCCAAAAAGGGAACACTGACTAACAACTATAGAAAGAGATCCTAAGGCCAAAGGGCCGAAGGCAAAGAAAGATTTTACTGAGGAAAGGGGGTTGAACACAGAAAACTACTAACTAGTAATATCTAGTATTAAAAATGAATTAAAGATGTATAAGAAATTGAAAAATATAACTTGCTGAAAGTTGGAAATTCCTAATAAAGTCTCGCGCAACGCTGGAAACCAAGAGATCTGTGCCACGGCAAACTAGATCTGAGGTAATTCCAGCAGTGCATTGTGGGATAAGGGGTTGGGTCTCGAGCTACTGGAGAACGTTGAGCTTGCTAGTCAGCCGTGTCAGAGCAGAGGATCAGCTCTGAACCCAGTGAAGAATGAACAGCGAGATTGAACAACTTCACATTGGTGCTGTTTGTTTTGCGGATATGCAGAGGTCCATCGGAGTGGGGCCTGTCAATGCCCTGTATGTCAGGCATAGATCTCCCCTCAAAAGCCTGTAAGAGACAGAATACAGGAAAAAAAAAAGAGCATTGAAGCAGTGTGCACAGGACATTTTACTTAAGCCCTGCATTCTTTTAGTGAGGAACCTCTACGGACATTCCAATTGTTGGATATGCCTGGTTAGGTACATACCAAAGGGCACATTGTCCTCAATGATAGGCCTGATCAATGTCAGATACAGTGGAGCAAGGACTTCCTTGGACTTAGATGCCATACCTTTGTTTATAAGCTGCTCAACATAGGCTTTCCTCAATACTATACACATGTGGTGTCAAAGGCTAGATTACTACCCGTTTGTCCCCAAGTCCCTGACTACTGGGTCACCTCTAAGGGATGTACTGTCAATATGACAGTTACCAGGGGTGGATGACTTCCCGAAGGATACTACTATGCATTTCTTGGCATTTAGTTTTAGTCCATGTTTCTGACACAGGTTTGCCTGTGTCAGCCCCTCCTGGAGAACATTTGTGTCAGTGTGGGATTCAATGACAGCTCCTAATTTGCAATCATCTGCAACTTTAGTCAGCCAGAGACCACTGACATTGACCATAACTTCAAAGAAGTAAATGCCAAAAAGGGCGGTCCAAGGACTGATCTCTGAGGGACTCCACTTGAGACTGGCCTCTTTGTAGAGGTGGACTCCCCACTTAACTTCCTGGGTCCTGCCTGTGAGCCAGTTAACTATCCACCGGGTGACATACGAGTTTATACCTAAACTTTTGAGTTTGTCAATAATACCAGAGTGGGGGTATTGTGTCAAATGCCTTGGCCAGGTCAAGGTAGGCAGTGTGAACCATTTTGCCCTCATCCATTGCTTTGGTGACCTTCTCAAAGTCATCCACCAGGTTGAGTAGGTATGATCTATCCTTAACTAAACCAACCTGGGTTGGGTCCAGTATCTGGAGGTTTACTACATCCCTACTGATCATTTCCATGGCTTTACATTCAAGACTAGCGAGACTTATGGGACTTTTTTCCAGGGTCTGTAGATGGCCCACCTTTGTGCAACATTCAAATCAGCAGTACAGTATTGCATGGGATAGAAATAAAGTACTAAAATTAGAAATCAACCTCTTACATCATCTTCAGGATCTGGATACGGCCTCTCACAAGTGCAATATAACCCAAAGAAGTTGTGGTTGTACTTGTTGGTAGCATTTACCTCTTCCTTTTCCTACATATAAAAAGATCTGCTTTAGTAAAAAAAGAAATGAGCAGCAAAAACAACAAAACTAAGTTTGTTACAGCATAGTACAAACACCAAGTAATTCAAAGAATCAATCTAGCTCATGTCTTTTCTTTTTTATAAACAGCTGTAAGCAATATTCAAATACTGTACAAAGGCTAGAGAAACATGCTTCTTGAAGTACATCCATTTTAAAACCAGACATGTTATAGCACATAGCATTTTGTCACAAACCTTTACTCTGTCTTCTTAATAACCATTATCTTCAGGCATTTGTTGGGTATCCGTACAAAAGCAGCAGCAATTGACTGGAATGCATCTGTTCACTACTCCGGTGTTTGACAAAGGTGAAGGACACTACATGTATTAGACTGCCAAAAGACTACTCACGGAGGGAAAAACAGTACCTCAAATGTTCTTAACAGTGACATTCAAGACAGAACCTATCACAGCAGTGCAGGTTTCCACACACTATATTCTTATAATGTGGTCTTCCTTTGTGAAATGTCCTGAATAATTTTAGTAGTTCTATTACTCAAGGTTTTTACATTTGATAAGTGAGCTCTAATTTTTCCTGGAAGAGCACAGCACTTTGGTCTGTTTGTGCCCTATCATAAGCAAGTGTTGGCTATAGGGGGGATATCCACCTAAGTTAACATCTAGAATGCATCAGTATGATATTCAAGTTGCCACCACATCAGGGAGACAAGTAATACTAGGGGATGGTTAGGCGAAGTGATGGCCATAAGATGAAGGGGCGAACTCTTCAGTGCAGTTATAGGACTAAGATAGACAACTACTTGCAGCTACAACCAGCCTTGTTTCCAAGATCTGATGCTATGGCAAGTAACTGCATGCAGTTGCATTTCCCAGCAAAACCTCTACCCTTAGCAAAGTCATCTTTGAACCTGGATTCTATAGATACCACTCAAATAGAATTACTTGCATATTGTCAAGAAATATTTATTACATATATGTACATTATTTAATTTAGGTGGGGATGAAAAAGTCAGTCTAATGTACTGACCACATCAATTTTGTTTTAACCATAATTCTACAAAAAAGGCAACACAGTGTGATAGCCATCTATACTTTTTAAACCACAGAATCCTGGCTTTCCTTACAGGAAGGGAAGAAAATGGATCAGTTTCTGGGACATACTGGTATGCAAACCTTAAACCAATTGAGCCAGCTTGACTTTAAAAGGCCCTGGAAGAAAAAGCGTTAAGATCTACAACCAAATTATTTCTGCAATCAGGAAATTTTAGTTAGGTGGTTAACCCACCATACAAAGTTGTAAAGGTTGGAGGCACCACTACTCTATCTCAGAAAACCTACATAGTTTTCCTGTAATTAGGCCCTTTCCTGGGAAGGGGGTAACATCAAGATTAAACGAAGACCACTCAGTGAAGGTTGGGAGTCTCTACAGCAGCAACAAACTTCAAAAGAACCCTTCCAAACACAGCTGTACAAACGATTCACACTCAGAATCCAAAAAGCTTTTGACAAACTGGTTAAGTGCTTTCACAGAAGGTATTCTGCTTCTTCAGACCATTCTATTAGATGCTTTTTGAGAAGATAAAACATAATGAACTGGGGAGGACAGCCCAGGCTGTCTAGCAATCAATGAAATTGGAGGAACAATGCGGTTTCTCCCTTTTTTTTTTTTTTATTTCTCCAAGTCTTTTGGGTTTCTAATACCATGATGGGAATGGTCCCCATTCCTACGTCAAAGTACGATTAAAGTCCATGAAATTAATATTGTTTCACTCTTTGAGGTTAGCCAAAAGCTTCGCAGCACCAGCAATGTGCCCAGTAATGACTCCTCTTGCAATTTGTACGGTGTTACATGAATTGGTAACATATCTAAATACAATTGTAAATTCTTTTTTATAAGACTAGTTGCTCCTACTACTATTGGAACTATCTGGGTATCTTTCTTCCACATGGCTCTTGTTTCTGCCTGCAGATAGAGATATTTTATGACTTTGTGTCTCTGTACGCAAAACACTGTAGTCACTAGGTGTGGCGATTTCAATGATCAATGCTACTTTTGTCTTCTTTTCTTGGCGGTCAGTTTGAAGCCTGTTATGTCGCTACAAGTCATCCCTGTCTGGTGACAGAGGAGGTCTGGAGTGGGATCCAGTATCAAGGGCAGATGTAGACGGTGCGACCAAAGGAAGGGGAATCAAATTTGGTGAAGGGGCAATGAGGATAACCAACAAGTTTAAAACTGATAAAGCGTGTAACCAAGGTCCAAATACACACCAAGAAACACCAGACAGTGGTACTGATGGTCAATAAAGATTGTAAATCAAGTAGCTTAGCATATAAAAACTTTATTCCACGCTTTTGTCTCAACAGGACTTCTTCAGAACAAACAAAACCCAAGTCACAGCAACCACAGTAATATACCTAGATTAAAACTATGCAAGCCAATAAAAAATTCAAAGCAATTAGTCAATTAAAAGCACACTTACATTTTTAAAGCAGCCTGCACTGAGAAGTAGAACCATCAGGGAACCACAGAAATTAAATCAAAGCTTCCCAATAGTAAGTTTCCTATATTTAAGAAAACATTTGATGTGGATTGCATCATTTAGACTGGGCTTTTTATCAGCCCCCAATCTAATCTGCTAAGCAACTGCTAAGCAGTTTCTTTGTTCCACAATATTCTTGTAATCACCACCTCTGGGATCAACAGACACTTCTAAAATAGAAAATAAAAATATCTAGTGTGTTTGTATAAAGCAGATTTTAAATCTTTGCTTTTAATACTATGTACGTGTTCTCTGATGCACTCTTTTAAAGTACGAGTGGTCATCCCCACGTAATATGAATTACAACCCTACATAACCTGATGTACACTACTCCCCTACTTAAAGAAAAATAACCAGGCACTTGTACAGTGTGTTCCAGGTGTGGTAGGGAAATGTACGGTCCTTCTGAAATAAACCTACAAAAATTACAATGACCACATTTAAACATCCCCTTTCTGGCATTCCCAATGCACTTATTTGCCTTACTACCACTTCTTTCAAGGACATTTTTAAGACAGTTTGTATTTCTACACACAAAATTGGGTCTAGGGCGTAAGACGTTATGTAAGTCACTGTTACCCTCCACAATCTTCCAGTTTTTCTGAACAATTTCTCTTGCACCTTTACAATCCAATGCCATATCCAAATTACATACAGTATTAATAGATGTGTGTGTTCCAATGACTGGTTTACTAACAAAGGGATGTTTGAGTATAGCAGGATAAAACCTATCCCTTTTGTCCAAAATGTCAAGTTGCAGGCCACTGAGATGATCTAAATCATAACCCCTGTCTAAAAACAGAGGTAATTCTAAAAATAAAACTCTTCTTGCAAGTCTGAATGGGTAGTAGTCATCCGGCAAGCCAGGATATACTATCCCTTAGGGATATTCTTCTTGATGAAGAAAGGATGGTTACTTTTAAAGTGTAAGTAACCATTCGTAAAGGTTTCCTTTCTGTAGCTTTTACTGTCAAAACATCCAGAAACTGTATTCCAACAAAGACCAACATCTAAAAAGTTAATCTGATGTCCACAACCGCTCTTGACAAATTGCAAAAAAAAACAGACCTTAAATTAAGGTCATGAAGGAGTTATTCACAAATGCATTTATTACCCTCTAGAACAAAAATCAGGTCATCTACAAACCTGGCATAAAAATGAACATTGTATAATGACCTCAATTTAGACAGGACAATAACCTCCCACCATGCCATGACAATGTTTGCATATGAGGGGGCAGCAGGGGACCCCATAGTTACCCCCTTATATTGTCTGAAAAAATGCCCATTGAAGGTAAAAAATTGTGTTCCAACACTATTTCCAAAAAAAACTACACACTATACCAATTTGTTCTGCCAAGATTGGAATACAAAGAAAGAAATTCCCCAACTGCTTCCACACCTATTTGGTGTGGAATACAAGTGAACAATGAAGCCACATCCACTGTAAAAATATGTCTCTCACGTTTATGAAAATGTAGTAGCAAACTCCCTGAATTTATCCAGGAAGTCCCAAGAGTCCTTCAAATATGACCTTAGCCCTTGTACAACAGGATTTTAAAAAGAATCTATAAGCAAAGCCAAACCCTCTGTAGCTGAATGCGGTGCCATAACTATCGGCCTAAAAGGAAGGTGGTCTAAAGACTTGAGTTTTGGGGATGCAAAAAAAAAGTGTCCCAACCCTAGGTTTTTCCACCAAACAGAAATTGTATGTGTTAAGAACTAAGCTTTGATTCATAAGTGCTTCATAAAGAAGTGCTCGTATGTAATGAAAACTGTGGTGAAATTTCCCTAACATTCACTTCAATATATTCTTAGGGATTACTAAGTAACTCAAACATGGCAACATTGTATTGTTCCACTGTCATAATCACAATGCCGCCGCCCCCCCCCCCCCTTATCACTTTTCACGTATCTCAGGTAATTTCTATCAAACAACTAAGTAAGGCTTTACGTTCAGGTTGAGTCAAATTGTCATACCATCTACTCCCAGACTTTTTACTGTTCAAAAAACAATTTCCTGAATAAAACTTCCTCAAACACCAAGAGTTTGATTCCAAGCCGGGGTATAACAAGAAAGTTTACATAAAGTACAGTTGTGTACACTCACATTAATGTAGATGCTAGAGTGTATTCACTGTTGCAGTCATCACATTTGGGTTATTTGCTTGCAGTAGCCCTCAGTCGGCCTGATTATCAAAGTCTTGGGTCCTGTGACGGTTGCTGTCTCATTTTCCATGACGTCAGTTAGTCAGGGGTAAAAAGCATGCAGTCAATGCAATTACATTAGTTTTTCTTGCACTTGCCCCACATGTTTATATTATATGTCTCGACATAGATATCTCGATATATCGATCTCTATATCTCTATATCTATATATCGATATCTGTATATATCGATATCTGTATATATCGATATCTGTATATCGATATCTATATATCGATATCTATATATCGATATCTCTATCTATATATCGATATCTATATCTATATATCGATATCTCTATCTATATCTCGATATCTATATCTATATCTCGATATCTATATCTATATCTCGATATCTATATCTATATTATATAAATAAAGCAAATACACCAAAAAGCTTTTAGACATAGTAAAGGAGAACAGAGGTATATAATCAGAAGTCAGGGGGCTGGAGGGAGGGTAACCAGGACTGCAACAGTGAATACACTCTTACATCTACATTTATGGTAAGTGTACACAACTGTACTATGTTCTTAGTGTTTCACTGTTGCAGTCATCGCATTTCGGTGGATTCCCAAAGCTAAGGATGGGAGGAGGAATTTAGATAGCATTAGGACCAGCTATAAGGCCCTGCAAGACTGCAGTGACAAAGCCAGCTCTGGATTTAGAGAAAATTGGCAAATGGTAATGCTTGGTGAAAGTATGTACAGAACTCCAGGTAGCAGCTTCTAGGATGTCCCTAGTAGGGACACCTCTGAGAAAGGCTGCAGAGGTAGATGCAGCCCTGGTTGAGTGTGATCTTATCCCCATGTGAGATAGGTTTTCCATGGTGCTTATACCAGAAATGAATGCAATGGGCTATCCATTTAGAAATGGTTTGTTTTGAAATGACCTTCCCTCTCTGCCCGTGCAGCAAATGCCACTAGCAGTTCGGATTTCCTTTGAGGTTTAGCCCTGTCCAAGTAAAATGTAAGTTGTCTGTGCACATCTAAGGAATGCAGTATCCATTCCCCTTTGTTCTGTGGATTAGAAAAGAAGGGTGGCAAATGAATGGACTGATTAAGAGCCACACTGGATACTACCTTGGGCATGAAGGAGGGATTGGTCCTGACGGACACCCTATCCGCATGAAAGATGATGAAAGGCTCCACTGCCATAAGGGCCTGTAATTCAGATACCCTTCTTGCTGAAGTGATTGCTAAAAGGAAGGCTGTTTTCCAAGAAAGGAATTTTAACTCTACCTCCTTTTGAGCCAGCTGCAAGTGCAGAGTGAGTTTTTCCAGTACAAAGTTAAGGTCCCAGGCTGGAGCTGGGTCTCTCCTGTTCTCTTTTCGGCTTTTCCCTGTTAGGGGTCGCCACAGTGGAACTCCGGTCCGCTAATGATTGGTAGTTGAGTTTTACGTGCAGAGTTACCAGGCCTGGCGCACAACCTTCAACAAAGGTACGTCCATTCACGCATGTTTCAACGCAGAAGACGCTCTAGCTGAGAATCGAACCGGACAGCGTCTTACTGCGAGGCGACAACGCTACCACAGCACCACCACCGCGGGTAGTTGGGTCTCTCCTGTGTGGTCTTAAATTTTTGGCCCCTCTGAGGAACTGCTTGAGCAGTGGATGAGAAAAGCGGGGTGGTTCAGTATTGTAATGAGCTGAAATGGCTGAGGCATGAATTCTGATGGAGGAAAAAGAAAGGCCCTTTTGAAGCAACTCAGTTAAGTATTGAAGAATCTGAGGTAAATTGATCACTGCTGTGCCCATCCCTCGAGTCTGGTTCCAGGAACAGAATCTTTTCCATTTTTCCGCATAAGATTTTCTAGTACTAGTCCTCCTTGCCTCCAAAATGACATCAACACTTGTTTACTGAGGGATGGTGATGGAGAGATTAGGTAATTAGCCAGGCTGCCAGGTTCAGGGTTTGAAGCTGAGGATGCAGAATCTGGTCCTCCTGCTGGGACAGCAGGGTAGGGGTCTGAGGCAGGTGCCATGGAGCCAGTAGTGACACGCTGTGCAAGAGGGGGTACCAGTGTTGGTGTGGCCAGTCTGGTGCAATCAGTATCGTCCTTGGTTTAAACTGTTTGATCTTTAGTATTAGTTTGGAGAGGAGAGGCAGAGGAGGAAAGGCATAAACTGATAGACTTTTCCAGCTGAAGGACAGGGCATCCACTTTGCAAGCTTGTTTGTGGGGAGTCCTTGTGCAGAATTTGTCTAATGGGTAGTTCTGGGGGGAGGCAAACAGGTCTATACCTGGGCTCCCCCATTTGTTTATTAATATGTTGAAAGTCTTTGGTTCCAGTTTCCACTCGTGTGGGTCCATGAGATTTCTGCTTAGTTTGTCTGCCAGTGTATTTAGTTTTCCTGGCAGGAATTGAGCCTGTAGATGCACTTGGTAGCTCAAGGCTGTGTTCTACAGAGCCATGGCTAGTCTGCTGAGGTGGTATGAATGGGTACCCCCCTGCTAGTTTATGTACCACAACAGTGGTGTTGTCCGCCTTTACCATTAATTGCCCTGGAAGAATGTGGTCCTTGAAGGCTGTCGGAGCATTCTGTACAGCTAACATTTCTTTTTGATTGATATGCATGTGCATTTCACTTGGGTTCCATTTGCCCTGAATGCAGTTCCCTGCCAGGTGAGCCCTCCATGCATATAGTCTGATGCGTCTGTTAGGGTTTGGGCGGCAGTGGGTAGAGTGAATGGTAGTCCCTTGTTTTGGAGGCAGGCCTCTGCCCACCAAAGGAACTTTAACTGTAGGCAAGGTATAACAGGAATCATTGCTTCTAGATCCTAAGAATGTTGACACCATAGGCTTTTTAGATACCATTGTAGTTTCCTCATATGCAGTCATGCATATGGAATTAGGAGAATGCAGGAGGTCATGAACCCCATGGCTTGCAGTATTTGCCTTGCAGATAAACAGGGTTTTTGTGGCCATTAGTTTGAAGCAAGTTGTCAAATGAATTTGTTTCTCTGGCATGAGGAAAGCAATCTGGGAAGTTGTGTTCAAGCTTGCTCCCAGGAATACAATTTGTTGACAGGGTACAAGAGGATTTCTTTTCGTTTATGCTGTACCCCAGAGAAGTTAGCACCTTTTGTACGAATGCCAGATGATTCAAAAGTATGTCCTGGCTTACTGCCTGAATTAGGCAATCGTCCAGGTATGGGTATATCTGAATATTTCTTTGCCTGCAAAATGCAATGACTGGAATTAAACACTTTGTGAATACCCTGAGTGCAGTAGATAAGCCACAGGGCAGTGCAGAGAACTGATTGCAGGTAGGCTTCTTTTAAATCCAGTGTTGCCAACCAGGCATCCTAGCCTAGCATAGGAAGCAACTGATGAAGAGTTAGCATCTTGAATTTTGGGATCACCAAAAAGGTGCTTAGGATGGAAAGGTCCAGGATAGGACGCCATGAGTTGTCTTTTCTGGGTACCAGGAAAAGTCTTGAGTAGAAACCTTGTCCCTTTTCCTCTTCTGGTACAGTCTGAATAGCCCTTATACTTGAGAGAGAAAGTACTTGCTTTTGAGCCTCTACCCACTGATTTGGGGGTAGATCTGGCCAACCGTTTGGGGTTGGTAACGTGTGGAAGTGAAATCTGTATCCTTGGGAGACTATTTAAAACCCATTTGCCCTGGGTAAGGAGTTCCCAGTTTTTTGCCTGCAGAGCAACCTTTCCCACTAAAGGAGCAGTCAGTTGAGAAGGGCTTGGAAGTTTTAAAGTTAAGTCACTGAGACAGTTTACCATAGGTGAGAGTCTTACTACTCCCTGATTTGGAAGTGGGAGCCCCCTAGTGCTTAGTCCGGTGCATACCCTGGGACTTAGAGGGCCAATGCCTACTAAATCTTGGAGGCTGTACTTGTAGGAAATCTTTAACAGTTTGCATAGACTTAGCTTTTTCCTCTTTTTAATTACTTCTTCTGCTTTGTTGCCAAACAGGCGGTCCTGATTTAAGGGCGCACCCAGCAATTTAGCTTTAACATGATCTGGCAAAGATTGCTCCTTAAGCCAAGCATGCCTTCTAAGCACAGACCCAGTGACAACAGCCCTACAAGATGCCTCAAGTGACTCAAAACCACATTACAAAGTAGGTTTTCCAACTTGTTCAGCAGAATGCATTAAATCCTGTAAATCTATTTTCAGCACAGTCAGGAATCAACATAATATTCTGTTTAAGCAATCCAAAAATATGCTGCTGATACTTTAACATATGAAACTGGCAGTTTAAGGCCCTAATGGCCAAGGTTGCAGAAAGTACAGTTTTGTACCTACCATAAATGTAGATGTTCCGAGTGCTAATACAGCTGCAGTCATAACAGATGGGTTTTCCTGCAGTCAGGCGGGTCCTCGGTCGGCCGAATTCCAAAGTCTAGGTCCGGGGTCGGATGTCGTCGCTTCTTCCCTGACGTCAGTGCGGCAAGGGTATAAAAGAACCAGCCGACGCCATTTTCTTCAGTTTTTCTTGCCCCAGATGTCAGGTGCCCCCAGAAGGAAGGCACTACATAAATTTATGTAAAAATGCAATGCAATATAATCAAAAAACAGTAGCTGCAAGCAAATACACCATAAAAGAATACCCCAATCAGATTGTATGAGGAGGTGTTAGTCATTAGGCCTGTCCCAAGAGGGGAAGGAAACCTGGACTGCAGCTATATTAGCACTCTAACATCTACATTTATGGTAGGTACAAAACTGTACTATGTTCATCGTGCATACAGCTGCAGTCATAACAGATGGGTAGAATCCCAAAGCTAAAAAAGAGGTGGTAGGCACTAGGTGGAACTAGGAGCCAGGATGCCCTGCAAGACTGCAGTGGCAAAGCCTGCTCTAGATTTGGAGTATAATGGTAGGTGATAGTGCTTGGAGAAAGTATGTACAGAACTCCAAGTGGCTGCTTCCAAAATATCTTTGGTAGGAACCCCCCTGAGGAAAGCTGCAGAGGTAGCTGTGGCCCTTGTGGAGTGAGATCTGATGCCTGCAGGTACAGTTTTACCATGAAAAGAATAACAAAAGCGTATGCAGTGGGCTATCCATTTTGAGATTGTCTGTTTGGAAATAGGCTTCCCTTGAGCTCCTGTAGCATAGGACACAGAGTTGCTCTGATTTTCTGAAAGGCTTTGTTATGTCCTAATAATAACGTAGCTGTCTGTGAATGTCCAAGGAATGTAGTAGTCTCTCCCCTTTGTTTTGAGGATTAGGGTAAAAGGTAGGTAAGTGGATAGCCTGATTCTAGGCTACCCTGGATACTACCTTTGGCATAAAGGAAGGATTGGTTCGTAAGGAAACAAGGCTGCACAGCCATGAGGGTTTGTAGTTCCGAAACCCTGCGAGCTGAGGTGATAGCCAGAAGGAAGGCAGTTTTCCAGGACAAATATTGCAGTTCTGTTGAAGCAGCTGGCTCAAAAGGAGGCAAGGTCAGTCTTTCTAGAATGAAATTGAGGTCCCAAGCAGGTACTGGTTGTTTCCTGGGGGGTTTTATATTCTTAGCCCCTCTGAGGAACTGTCTTAAGAGGGGGTGGGAGAATAAAGGAGGATCAGTGTTGTATTCTGCAGAAATGGCTGAGGCATGGATTTTGATGGAGGAGAATGAAAGTCCACTGCTTAGCATCTCAGCTAGGTACTGTAATATTTGAGGTAAATTCAGTATTCCAGGATTCTGACCCTTTTTCTGATTCCAGGCACAAAACAGTTTCCATTTTGCGGAGTAGGCTTTTCTAGTAGAAGGCCTTCTGGCCTCCAAAATGACATCCTGCACCTCCTTGGAGAGTAGGGTCTGTTGTGAATTTAAGGAATCTTCCATGCGGCTAGATAGAGTGTTTTCAGCTGACTGAAGAGTTTTGAAGTTGTGCTGAGTCAGTAGAAGAGGCATTAGAGGCAGGATCCATGGTGGGGAATGTGTCAGGCTCCTCAGGAGTGGGTACCAGTGTTGTCTTGGCCAGTCTGGAGCAATGAGAATCATCTTTGGTCTGTCTGCTCTGGTTTTTAATAGAACTTTGGGCAGCAGAGGAAGAGGTGGAAAGGCATAAACTGTCATTGTTGTCCAACTGAAAGAGTGCGTCCACTTTCCAGGCCTGTGGATGAAAGGTCCTTGAGCAGAATTTTGTCAATTGGTGATTTCTGTGGGAGGCAAAGAGATCTATGTCTGGCCTTCCCCATGCTTGAATTATTTTTGTAAAAACTTGAGGATGCAACTTCCATTTGCGTGGATCTGTCACATTTCTGCTTAGATTGTCTGCCAGCGTGTTTTCCTTGCCTGGCAGGTACTGTGCTTGAAGTTCGATTTGTAGTTCCAGAGCCATGTTCCAAAGAGACATGGCTAGCCTGCATAGGGGGTATGAATGGGTTCCTCCCTGTTAGTTTATGTACCACATTACTGTGGTGTTGTCTGTCCTTATCAATAGCTGGCCTGGATGCAGTAGGTCTTTGAAAGCCATAATAGCATTTATTACTGCTAGCATTTCCTTTTGATTGATGTGTAGGTGCTTTTCTTTTTGGGACCATTTGCCCTGAATGCACCGATCTGTCATGTGTGCCCCCCAGGCGTAGTCCGAGGCGTCTGTTGTGATGACTTGATTTGCTTGAGGCTTGCAGAATGGGAGACTTGTGTTTCTTTGGCATGCTTGAGCCCACCACAGAAAATTCCTTTTGAAGACATGGAATCAGTGGTATCATTGTTTCCAAACTGTGGCTGTGTTGAGACCATAGGTTTTTTAGGTACCATTGAAGTTTCCTCATATGCAGCTTTGCACATGGGATTAGCAGGATGCAAGATGCCATGAATCCCAGAGCCTGCAGGATTTTCCTTGCAGTCAGCCTGGTGAAAGTTGCCAGTTTTCTGAAGTATTGAGTTAGTTGCCCTTGTTTCTCTGGCGTGAGGTAGGCCATCTGGGTATTTGTATTCAAGCTGGCACCCAGGAAAATTATTGTTTGAGAGGGTATTAGCCTTGATTTCTTTTTGTTGACTGTGTATCCCAGAGAGTTCAACAACATTATTACAAACGCCAGATGTTTCAGAAGTATGTGCTTGCTGTCCGCTTGGATCAGGCAGTCCAAATATGGGTATATTTGTATCCCTTGAAGTCTGCAGTAGGCAATTACTGATGCCAGGCATTTCGTGAACACTCTGGGTGCAGTAGATAAGCCAAAGGGCAATGCTGAGAATTGATAATGGGCTGAACCTGCAAGAAATCTGAGGTATCTTCTGCAATCTTGTCTGATTGGGACATGCAGGTATGCCTCCTTGAGGTCCAATGTTACCAGCCAAGACTCCTTGCCCGGCATGGGAAGAAGCTGCTGTAATGTGAGCATCTTGAATTTTGGCACGAGTAAAAATGTGTTTAGGATGGATAGGTCCAAAATAGGTCTCCAATCTTTGCCCTTCCTTGGCAACAGGAATAGTCTGGAATAAAAACCTTGACCCTGTTCTTGTGCAGGTACCTCTTGAATAGCTTTCATGTCCATGAGATCTGAAATTTGTTTTTGTGCCTCTGCCCCTTAATTGTGTGGCAGGTTTGGCATGCCTCTCATTTTTGAAAAGGTGTGAAAGTGGAATCTGTAGCCACTGTCTATAATGTCCAGGATCCATTTGTCTTTTGTGACTATGCCAATTTTTCGAAAATAATGCCAGTTTTCCACCTAAAGGTGCTGCCATTTGAGCCTTGCTTGGCATGCAAAGGGGAAGTCATTGGTTCTGCTTTCTGAATGGCTGTGAACTATCCTCACCACCTCTTTGTGTAGGTGTTTGCCATTGTCTGCCTCTAAACGATCCTTGAGATTGCCCTCTACCCCTCGGGCGCCTGTATCTACCTCTTTGGGGTCTGTCCGTGGCTGGAAAGGACCAATTTTTTGAAGGCCAATTTCTACTGAAATGTGGAGGTTGTACCTGTAGGAAATCTTTCACTGTTTGCATTGATTTTGCCTTTTCCTCCATTTTCTTTAATACCTCCTCAGCTTTAACACCAAACAATACATCTTTTTGAAGAGGTGCATCTAGTAATTTAGCTTTGACATGATCTGGTAAGGTTTGCTCTTTGAGCCAAGCATGTCTACGTATGACTGATCCTGTAACAGCAGCTCTACATGAGGCCTCTAAAGCATCAAAACCACATTGCAAGTTATGTTTACCCACTTGCTCTGCACTATGTAACAAATCCTGCAACTCCTTCAAGTCTGGTTGTTCAGGTTGTGACATTTTGCTTTTCAACTGTGATAACAGAAACTGTTGGTACTTTAACATATGGAACTGACAGTTTAATGCCCTCATGGTTAAGGTGGCCGAGGTGTATACCTTTTTCCCCCACCTTTCTAAAGCTCTTGAATCTCTTTCTGAAGGTAATGGATTTTTAGCAGTGGAGGCCTTAATTCCCTTGGGACCCTGGGAAATAGTTTCTGGGTCAGCCGCATGGCTTTTGTATAGGAATTGGTGTGAATCAGGAACCCGGTAATACCTGTCAGGCTTAACTGGAGCTGGAGGTAAAGAATCTGGGTTGAGGCAGGCCTCCGAATACACATCTAGTATGTCTAAGACAAGAGGTATAGCCAGAGGCCTGTGCTGAGGGAGCAAGAGGAAATCCCCAAGCCTTTTCTTGGAGTCTTGAGTACTCTTGGCCTTCCCAGTGGAAGTGTTCCCTCAAGGTATGTAAGGTTTCCCCAAAAAAGAGTAATCCTCGGGGGGGGGGACAGAGGGAATGGACTCCTCTGCATCAGAATCTTCAAAAGGGGAGTATGAATGTTCCTGGTCTTCAGAATGTTCTGAAATAATGGAGGCCCGGTCCAAGGAAGGGGATTCTTCCTCCACTCTGGGCCTTTTGTCCGGGGGGCGGTGAGAACCCCTGATAACAGTAATCAAATCCACAGCCATTTTGAGCATCTGCTTTTTAGGCATGGGGCCTTGAGAGGGACCCTGTGGAGCTTGTCTTTTAGTATGCATGGCTGCTTTAGACTTAGTGAAAGCCTTGATGGAAAAAGAAGGCGGCCTGAAGACACCTTGAGAGGTGGCAGGCCTATCTAAACTCTGAGTTTCCCCGCCAAGAGTGGCTTCGGTATCTGTAATCAGGGTGTGGGCCGAAGAGCCTGCGACCTCGGGCACAGAAGACACCGCCAATGAAGCGTCATCGGTAGTCAGGGGCTGCATAGGCGGCTCGCTGAGAACCGGAGCACCTGTAGTCGGCTTTAGTGTGGTGTCGGTAGAAGTCGCGGACCTCGTATGTCTGTCCTTATCTTTGCGTCTTTTACTCAAAACTGGAGTCTGAGCATCCGACGACAATGTAATTAAACTTTTTGCCAAAATAGTGTTGGGCGAACTCCACCCGACGCTTAATAGTGCGCACGACAGGCCGGGACGTCGTGGTCTGGGCCTAAGCAAGGAATGCAGAGGGAATGAAAATCCTTATGCGGTATTTGCTTCCCACATGAAATGCAATTATTAACTGTCTGACATCGGTCTGAGGCAAGAAAAGTTTCCCCAACGGGGTACTTAGCTTTCAAGAAGACTTCGGTTGAAAAATATTCGTAATCTCAGGAGCTGGCCGACCGGCACTTGCGAACTGCTTCTGCTTCGGGCACCGCATGGCAAGAAAGACTGAAGAAAATGGCGTTGGCTGGTTCTTATACCCCTGTCGCACTGACGTCAGGGAAGAAGCGACGACATCCGACGCCGGACCTAGACTTTGGAATTCGGCCGACCGAGGACCCGGCAGGAAAACCCATCTGTTATGACTGCAGCTGTATGCACGATGAACATGTGTATACCTTCTTACCCCATCTATCCAGCGCCCTGGCATCTCAGTCAGACAGAGTAGGATTTTTTTGGCAGTAGTAGCCTTAATGCCCTTTGGTCCCTGTGAAATGGTCTCAGGATCCACAGTAGGATTTTTAAAAAGGAATTTGTGAGTCAGGAACCCTGTAATACCAGTCAGGTTTTCTGGGAGCAGGAGGTAAAGAATTAGGGGCCAAGCTAGATTCCGAAAAGGCCTCATCAACAATGTCTAGTACAGGAGGTACAGCTAAAGGCTTGTGTTGGGGCAGGAGTAAGAAATCCCTAAGCCTCTTTTTAGAATCAGAGTAATCCTGGCTTTAACAGCGGAAATGATCCCTAAGAGTATGCAAGGTTTCACCATAAGAGAAATCCTCGGGGGGCAGAGTGAATAGAGTCCTCTACATCAGAATCCTCATAGATAGATAAGAGTAAATCCTGGTCATCAGAGGAAACAAACTTCAGAATCCTGATCAGAAGAATCATAAGCAAATTCAGTCCTATGTCTCTTAGAGGGGGAAGGTTGGCTTCCCCTGATTAAAGTAATAAGGTCTTCAGCCATTCTTATTTGTTTTTTAGGCATAGAGGCCTGACCATGCAGTCTGGGCGTCTGTTTTCTAGGCATGGTTCGAGTTTTAGGCCTTGAAGTAGAAGATGGCATTGGTTTAATATGCAAGTCAGTAGGCCTGAATACACCCTCAGAAGTCGGTGCCTGCACAGCGGCTTCGGACCCATCCAAGATAAAGACATCCGCAGGTTCCACGGTTGAAGCATCTTACGGCATACTGAACACAGAATGGGTCTCAGTAGAGGCCTGCAAATCTGACATAGCGGGTATCAGGGGCTGTGAAAGCACCTCACCGAGTACCGGCGAACTGGTGACTAGCTTAGGAGAAGCTAGTCAGCAGCTTTGGACCTAAGCGGCCTGTCTGTATATCTTTGCGTTTTTTCGGAATGTCGGTAGTCGGGTGGCTTATCGAAGACATATCTGGATAAGTGAACAGAGTAGCAAAATATTTAGAAGCGTAAATATACCAACTACGAATAGTTTGTTGTTTAAATAAGGCACAAAATTAGAAGTTATGTACTTACCATAACGTTCCATGTGAGGTGTTCATCTCGCCTTTGTTCTTATACACAGGTTCGGAGCTGATCCTCGGCTCCGAGTCGGCCGCATCGCAAAGCTCTGCATCTTAGAGTAGCTCGAGACCAGACTATATCCCATAATCCTCCCTGCTATCCCTCAGATCTAGTTTGCAAGAAACCAGACCGACAACTTGGTCAAAGACCTTCACATTCACACGGCTATCCAGGAACACCGTCGGACTACAATATCTAGTGCCTTATGGGAGGTGAACTATATCCCACTGGGGACAGAGCAATGAAGCCAAGAAAAGGGAAAAATCCCGACCAGACTCTAATCTTACCCGTTCTTCCATAACGTGTGGGGAGGGAAAGGGAGGGAATGTAAGAACAAAGGTGAGATGAACACCTCACATGGAACGTTATGGTAAGTACATAACTTCTAAATGTGAAAGTGTTCAATCTCGCCGTTTGTTCTTACACGCGGGTAGCGTCCCTAGCTCCGTCACCCTGGGTGACTCATGGAAGAACGTTCCTGAGCACAGTGGAACCAAAGGATGTCCTGTCCACTTTATAATGAGTGATAAATGTAGGAGGTTTAGCCCACGTTGCTGCTGCACAAATCATGTCCAATGGTAAGCGAGCTGCATGAGCTAAGGAAGTGGAAACGGCCCTAGTAGAATGAGACTTAGGCTTGAAAGGTAGTGGCTGATTTGAAATAGAATACACAAACCCTATACAATCGGAAAGCCATTTAGATAAGGTACGTTTCGTGACTGCCATACCCTTTTTGTTGTCTGCAAACGAAACGAACAGCTGATCTGACTTTGTGATCTTTAGTCCTGTCCAAGTAAAATCTCAGTTGCCTATGTACATCCAACTTGTGCAGCATATATTCCAATTTGTTTGAATGGTTCTTGAAAAACGTGGGGAGCTTTATGGATTGGTTGATATTTAGGACAGAACATACCTTTGGGAGAAATGACGGGTTTGTGCGGAAGGAAACTATCGGGGTGGAAGATAAAGTACGGTGGCCTGACTGATAATGCTTGTAACTCTGAGGCTCTTTGAGCTGAAGTGACAGCAACAAGAAATAGTGTCTTCCACGACAAGAACTTTAGGAGGCAGGATGAAGCTGGTTCGAAGGGCGGTAACATCAGTTGCTACAACAAGTTCAAATTCCATGGGGAAAAAGGGTTCCCGAATGGGTGGACGAAGGTGGAAAGTTCCCTTCATAAAAGCCTTGCAAAGCCTGTGAGACATAATAGAAGAGCCCCCTTCACCAATATGAAAGTTAGATATGGCCGCCAACTGTACTCTAAGGTGGAAGTAGAGGTCCCTTCTTGAAAGAGTATTGATAAGAATTCCAGAACTTTGTGAAGTGGAGCTACCAAGGGATCTATGTGTTGACATGATGCCCAACATACAAAGTGTTTCCATTTGCTCCTGTAGAGCTTTCTGGTGGAGGCTTTATGAGAGGCAACCAGAATGTGCTGAACCGCAGGAGAGAGAAGGTCTGACCTGGCTAGACAGGGAAGCGGAGCAGCCAAGCTGTCAGTTTGAGGGATTGAAGGGATGGGTGAGGAACTCCCGACGAATGAGTCAACAGATCCGGCACTGAGTCCAGAATCCAAGGTTCCTCCCTTTGATGGGCTCGAAGAAAGAGGAACCATATCTGCAGAGGCCAGAATGGCGCTATGAGGATTATCGTCCTTTCCAAGTTCCTGGCTTTCTGTAGAAATTTGGGAATCAATGGGGCAGAAGGGAATGCATACAGGAGACCCGGGGGCCAATCGTGCACGAGAGCGTCCCTGGGAACACCCCCTGGAGGGGGTAGAAGGGCAAAGTAGCTTCTGCATTTGGCATTCAACGGGGATGCAAATAGATCGCAGCAAGGCTAGCTCCATCTGCGGAAGATCCTTTCCGCCACTTGCGGTTTGAGGGACCACTCGTGAGGTAACAGGATGGCTCTGCTCAACCTGTCCACAATGACGTTGGATGACCCCGGGATGTGCGTTGCCACTAGAAAGCGACCTGTGGACTCTTCCCATTGCCAAATTCTCATGGCCTCTCTGCATAACGGGTAAGACCTGGTTCCCCCTTGCTTGTTTATGTACCAGACCACAGACATGTTGTCCGTCTGAACTGCCACTGTTCCCAGAGGTAAGAGAGCTTGGAAGTGTTGCAACGCTAGAAACACCACCCTCAACTCCAGAACATTGATGTGCAGGTTGTACTCCAGATTGGACCATTCCCCTTGGACCGTTCTTCCCTGAAAACGTCCCCCCCACCCCATCAGGGAAGCGTCCGTGGTTACTGTGGCCGTCGGGTTGGGTAGGACAAACGGGCGACCCATTGTGAGATCCTAACTGTTCACCCACCATGAAAGATCTCGTTTGCAAGAGTCTGTTATTAGTATCTCGTGTGATAAGGGTAGCTGCTGGAACGACCATTGCGCCAAGAGCAGCCATTGGAGGACCCTCATGTGTAATCTGCCCATGGGAACTGCAAATCAGAGACGCTGCCATCAGTCCCAGAACCTTTAACACTAGCTTGGCCGGGGCTTTCCTGTTCTGAAGAAGAAGCAGAACCTGTTCTTTGAGGGCTGACGCTCTTAGTGGAGGAAGCTTTAACAGCGTTAACCTTGTATCTAGATCTGCCCCAATAAAGGAGATATGCTGTGAGGGCGATAAGGCAGATTTGTCGACATCGATTGAAATTCCTAAATGGGAACAAAGGTCGACTGTGTAGTCTCTGGCTTGTACAAGACTATGCTTGGTGGTGGCGGTGAGGAGCCAGTCGTCCAGATACGGAAACACTCAGAATCCTTGTCGTCTCAAGTGAGACGACACTATTGCCATGCATTTGGTGAACACCCTGGGGGCTGAGGTGAGACCAAAAAGGGGAGAGCTCGAAACTGAAAATGACTGGCTCCCAGCCAGAAGCGCAGGTAATCTCTGGACGGCCTGGCCGTTTTGATGTGGTAGTACGCGTCCTTGAGATCTATCGAGCACATCCAATCATCCTTCTGTAAGAAGGGAAGGATAGACTGAAGCGTGACCATCCGGAACTTTTCCTTCCTTACGAAGGTGTTGAGTTTGGCGAGATCCAAAATCGGTCTCCAGTCCCCTGTCTTTTTTGGAACGAAAAAGAACCTTGAGTAAATTCCGGATCCTCTTTGGTCCGCCAGGACTGGCTGGATGACTCTTTTTGAGCAGCTTTGAAATTTCTACAGCTGCTGGATCTCGCAGATGGGGTGGCACATCTGGAAATCTCTTTTGTTGAGGTGGGGTGGACGTAAAGTGAATTTTGTATCCTCTGGTTACTATGCTTTTTACCCAAGAATCAGAGGTAAGATTTAGCCAGGCCTGTGGGTATAAAGCCAAGCGACCCCCGACTGCCTCTAGAGCAGGACAGTCGGGCCTCCAATCAGGAGTGCTGGAAGGGCTTTCCCAGGGACGGTATCCCTGTCGCCCTGATTTTGCGGACCCCCTCTGCAGTCAGGGCAGCGTC
>NC_056737.1:1582859214-1582934214 GCF_019279795.1 Protopterus annectens | reverse complement strand
AGACCCACGCCGCCAGTCCAGGGTACTAATGCGCATGACCGACGCTATTTCCTCAGTCTTTTCTTGCCCCAGATGTCAGAAGACCCAAAAGACAAGTCCCAAAACAACCTGCACCAATAAACATGTACAATATATACAGTAATATATATACAAAAATATAAGCATGTAAAGGCACCTACACAACCACCCTGAAACACAGAGGGAAGGAGGGAGGTATTGGACTGCAACAAGGAATCCTCGAACATCTACATTTATGGTAGGTACAAAACTGTACTATGTTCTTCGCCTTCCCTTGCTGCAGTCAGAATCCCAAAGCAGAGGTAAGGAGGCTGGCAAATTATAAAGTAGCAGGAGCTGACAACATGCCTTGTAAAACAGCTGTGGCAAAACCAGCTCTAGACTTAGAGTATATAGGCAGGTGATAATGCCTAGAGAAAGTATGCACTGAACTCCAAGTAGCTGCTTCCAGAATATCCTTAGTTGCCACCCCTTAGAAATGCTGTTGAAGTGGCAGTAGCCCTAGTGGAATGAGGCCTAATCCCAGCTGGAACCTCTTTGCCATGATGGGAATAACAAAATGCAATGCAAAAGCCAATCCACCTAGAAATAGTTTGTTTTGACACAGGTTTGCCCTGTGAACTTAAAGCAAAAGAAACAAGTAACTGCTGAGACTGCCTAAAATCTTTAGTCCTGCTCAAATAATAACGCAATTGCCTGTGTACATCTAAAGTGTGCAAAATCTTTTCCCCTTTATTTTGAGGATCTGCAAAAGGCAAATGAATAGTTTGGTTTAAAGCCACACTAGAAACCAGGCATAAAGGAAGGATTAGTACGTAATGATACCCTGTCCTTATGGAAAATCAAAGGGCTCTACTGCCATAAGGGCCTGCAACTCAGACACCCTTCTTGCAGAAGTAATAGCCAACAGAAAGCCGTCTTCCATGACAAATATTTCAATTCAGCAGTAGCTCTCAAAAGGTTGTAGAGTAAGTTTTCCAACACAAAATTGAGATCCCAAGCAGGAGTAGGAGCTGGGGTCTTATATTCTTTGCCCCTCTAAGAAACTGCTTGAACAAAGGATCGAAAACAAAGGTGGGTCACAATCATAGTGAGCTGAAATTGCTGCAGCATGAATCTTTATGGAAGAGAAAGACAAACCTTTGTCCAATAACTCAGTAAGATATTGAAGAGCCACACTCAAATTAGGCTCTCAAATCTCTAAATTCTTTGCTGTACACCAACATAAAAATCTCTTCCATTTTCTCCTAGTACTAGGCCTTCTAGCTTCCATAATCACATTTAAAACTTGTTGAGGAAGCTGAGACCTTCCATGATTCAACACAGAATATGCCAAGCTGTGAGATGGAGAGATTGAAGCTTGACATTGAGCAGATGACCGTCCTTCTGAGATAACAGATGAGGAATCAGAGGTAAAGGCCATGGAGGCTTCTTTACAAGACTCCTTAGAAGTGGGTACACGTGTTGCCGAGGCCAATGTGCAGCTTTCCAAATCTACCTTCGCCTGTCCTGTCTGACCTTTAGTAATACCTTTGGAAGAAGAGGGTGGAAAAAGCATAGAAGCATGAAGGTTTTTCCAACTGAAAGACAGAGCATCCACTTTCCAAGCTGTGTGATGAAACCCTTTGTGCAATACTTTGGCAGCTGGTGGTTTAGTGGAGTTTAAGGAACAGATCTATGTCTGGTTCCCCATGACACTGTCAATTTCTGAAATACATGAAGATCCAGTTTCACTCGTGGGCATCCATGATTTGTCTGCTTAATACATCTGCTAGAGGGTTCTGTGCTCCTGGCAGACACCTTGCCTGAAGAGTCAGTTGCAGGCTTAACGCAGTCTCCCATAAAATCATTGCTTGCCTGCATAGAGGATAAGAATGTTGCTTGTTGATGTACCACATGACAGTTGTGTTGTCTGTCAGAATCAACACCTGCCCTGGAAGAAGTAACTCCTTGAACGCCATCAATGCAAACTGGACTGCTAACATCTCCTTCATGTTGATATGTAGATGCTGTAGTCTGGCAGGCCACTTGTCTTGTATCCACTTTCCATTTAGATGAGCTCCCCAATCAGTGTCCGAGGCATCTGTCGTTAAAATCTGACTCGCCTCTGGCCGGGTCACAGAGAGTCCCTTGTTTAGGTGACATTCCTGAGCCCACCACAAGAATTCCTTTTGAAGGCAAGGCATTATTTGAATGACAGTGTCCAAATCTTGGCAGTGCTGTGTCCATACATTTTTGAGATACCATTGCAGCTTCCTCATATGCAGTTTGGCATTGGGAAGCACCAGAATACAAGATGCCATGAACCCTAATGCTTGAAGGACTGTCCTTGCAGTCAGCACGGACTGATGAGATAGTTGATGGAAGTAAAGTGACAGACTCTTTTGTTTGTCCGGGGTTAAAAAGGCCATCTGGGCTGCTGTATTCAGTCTCACACCCAGAAAGCACATGTCTTGAGAGGGTACTAGACTGGACTTTGTTTCGTTCACAGAATACCCTAGGCATCTGACATATTCCAGATGCTGTAGAAGGTGTTCCTTTTCTTGAGCCAGAATCAGGCAGTCGTCCAAGTAAGGATAAATTTGAATGCCTTGAAGCCTGAAGTAAGCTATCACTGGAGCCAGTTTGTGAATACTCTGGGCAGTAGATAAGCCAAAGGGCAATGCAGAGAACTGATAATGAAAATCTCCAGTTCGAAACAAGAGATACTTTCTGCAACTTAGCCTTATGGGCACATGAAGGTAAGCTTCCTTGAGATCCAAAGTTACCATCCAGTGATCCTTGCCCAGCAGAGGTAACAGTTGCTGTAACGCCAACATCTTGAACTTGGGAATGTCCAGATAAGTGTTGAGGATAGATAAATCCAAAATTGGTCTCCACGTGTTCCCCTTCTTTGGTACTAGGAACAGGCGAGAATAAACGAAAGCCCTTTCTGACACAGGGACTGGCTGAATAGCCCCTATCTGGAGTAACTGAGAAACTTGCTTGAGAGCCTCTTTTCTTTGTGGAGGAGGAACATCTGGCATGCCTTTGAAAGGGGCATTGTGTGGAAATAAAATCTGTACCCGTGATGAATGATATCCAGCACCCATCTGTCTTGAGTGATTAAATCCCAATTTTCTTTGAAAAGAGACAATCTTCCTCCCAAAGGAGCTGCCAGACGAGAGTCCACTGGCAGCTGAAAAGGCAGGTCATTGGTTCTGCTTACGAAAGGACTGACCCCTGCCCTCACCAGAAGTCTGAGCAGGTGAACTGTCTGATCTAGGCCTAAAACCTTGGAGCTGCCTGCCCCCTACACGTCTAGATCTACCCCTAGACTGGGAACCATAAGCAGGATATGTCCACCCCTTAGCAGGCCAATTTCTACTAAACTTGGAGGCTGCACCTGCAAAAATCTTTAACAGTCTGCATAGACTTAGCTTTGTCCTCCATTTTCTTTAAAACTGCTTCCACAGGCGGTCCAAACAACACATCAGACTGTAAAGGAGCATCCAAAATCCTGGTCTTAACATGCTCAGCTAAATTCTGATCCTTCAACCATGCATGTCTGCGAAGAACAGAACTAGTAGCAGCCACCCTCGAGGAGGCCTGAACAGCATCAAAACCACACTGCAAAGAATGCTTACCCACTTGTTCAGACACATGAACCAAATCCAGCAATTCTTTACACTCAATACCTTCCGCCAAAGCATCCACCTTAGATTTCAATTGTGAAAGGAGATAATTCTGATATTTCAGCATATGAAATTGACAATTCAACCCTCATGGCTAGAGTGGAAGAAGTATATACTTTCTTACCCCACCTATCCAAAGCCCTTGCCTCTTTATCAGAGGGTACAGGATTTTTAACAACAGAAGCTTTAACACCTTTAGGCCCCTGAGAAACAGTTTCTGGGTCTGGGACTCTTAAACAAATACTTATGAGCTTCGGGCACCCTATAATACCTATCAGGCTTAACAGGAGCAGGAGGCAAGGAATCAGGGTTCAGAGAAGCCTCTGCAAAACATCCTCCACCACATTCAACACAGGAGGAATAGCTAAGGGCCTATGCTGAGGCAAAACAAGAATTCCCTAAGCCTTTTCTGGAGTCAGAGTAATCTTGGCCTTCCCATTTAAAGTGCTCCCTCATGGAGTGAAGAGTCTCTGAAAATGAAAAATCCTCAGGAGGAGAAGCTGAAGGAGTGGAATCATCCACATCAGAATCAGAATAAGCAGGAAACTCTGCAAGTCTTCCACAGAAGACTCTGAAGCCTGTGAACACTGTTCAAAACTATCAAACTCCTGTTCCACCCTAGGCCTCTTATCAGGTGGGGGCATAGAACCTCTAATCAGAGTAATCAAATCTTCAGCCATTTTAAGCATATGTTTCTTAGGCACAGAGCCAAATGCTAGGAGAAGCCCCCACAGAAGCTGAACTTGGCCTTCCTCTAAAAGAAGCCCTGGAAACAGAAGGAGAGGCCCTAACTACCTTGGGAAGAGAGGGAAGAACAGTTACCTGAGAAGCCCCTCAGCCTGGCCTACTTCCTGAGAGGGCACATCCTGTAACAGTAAAGTATCTGCCTGAGACTCCATAGAGACTCCTGGCAAAACCTCTGGCTCCCTGAGCCTTCTAAAGGACCGACGTCCGGGACTGCCGCTCCTCACCCCTAGACTTCACTGTTTTGTCCTTGCGCTTGATAGAAGCAGGCGCCGGAGCATCCGACGGCATAGTATAATTGCAACGCTTCCCAAACACTAACCTAGCACAATCAAGCCTCCTCTTAATAGTGCGCTTATTAAATCTAGCACAAGAGCGGCAACCAACAACGCCGTGCTCAGGCCCTAAACAAGGTATACACAATGTATGATAATCCCTATGCGGTATCTGCTTCCCACAAGAAATACAGTTATTCACTTTTTCTGACATCCGGTAATATACTGAGGCAAGAAAAACCAAAATGTTACGGGCTATTTAGCCAACTCTGTACTCGGTCTGAAACTCCGGTTTCGGAAAATCTCAGAACGCCAACCTGCACAAAATTGCTTCTGCATCGGACCATGCGGCAAAAGACTGAGGAAATGACGCCGGTCATGCGCATTAGTACCCTGGCGTACTGGCGTCCTAAGCGCCCATGACCGACGCCAGCCTTACTCTCTGATATTCGGGCCGACTGGAATAGTCAGGACTGCAGCAAGGGAAGACGAAGAACATTGTCACATTTGTTATTAAATTCATCTGTCCTGGCGTTGGTGATTTTATAATCAGCCATTAAAAAAAGGGTCAAACCTATTGTCAAGGACAGAACGAATGTCATCATACTAAGCAGGTTTAACATTTGAAGGCATACCATTCTCTCCAGAGCCATTAGAAGTATGTAGGTCAATCACTGTTAAATGCTCATCATCAGAACTGGAAATTGGTTCAGCAACAGCTTTCTCTTTAGCAACCATAGTCTTTAAAGGTCTTTTGATTCTCATTCAGAGAGGTTAATAACAAATGAAAAATACCATTTTCACCACCCGAAGGTGTAGGATGTACAGCAACATCCAAAAGTGGATCACTTTCCATCTCGGCCATCAGAAAACACACAGCAAAAAAACAAAACAAAGCGTGTAACCAAGAAACACCAGACAGTGGTACTGATGGTCAATAAATACTGGAAAGCAAGTAGCTTAGTGTATAAAAACTTTATTCCACACTTTCGTCTCAACAGGACTTTCGAAAGTACAGTTGTGTACACTTACCATAAATGTAGATGTTAGAGTGTCTTCACTGTTGCAGTCATCACTGTAGGGTTCTTCCTGCCGGCAGGCAGCCCTCGGTCGGCCAGAATCCCAAAGTCTGGGTCCGGCGTCGGCTGTTCAGTCATGCTCCCTGACGTCAGAGCGCCAGGAGTACAAAGCTGCCAGCCGACACCATGTTCTCCAGATTTTTTTGCCCCAGATGTCAGGTGCCCAAAAGTGAAGGCCAATAGTAAAACAAAAATGTAACCTACAACAAACACCATACCCTGTAGCAAATACACCTCAGAAGAAGGGTGAAGTAGGAAACCACACTAATGGAAGTATAAAAGAGGGGACAGGAGGGTGGGTAACCCGGACTGCAACAGCTAAGACACTCGAACATCTACATTTAAGTGTACACAACTGTACTATGTTCATCGTGTTTTACTGCTGCAGTCATCACTGTAGAGTTGAATCCCAAAGCTGAAATAAAGGGTGGTGGTTACAGAGTAGAAGGGGCAGCTAGAAGGCCCTGCAAGACTGCAGAAGCAAAGCCTGCCCTAGACTTAGAGTAAAGAGGGAGATTATAGTGCTTAGAGAAAGTACGCACTGAACTCCAAGTTGCAGCTTCCAAAATATCTTTGGCAGGTACTCCCATGAGAAAGGCAGCTGAAGTAGCAGCGAGCCCTAATTTTTCCTGGGATTTGCTTTCCATGATGAGAGTAACAAAATCTGATTCATTGAGCAATCCATTTAGAAATGGTCTGTTTTGAAATAGCTTTGCCTTGGGAATTTGTTGCATAAGAAACAAACAGTTGCTCTGTTTTCCTGATATCCTTGGTTCTGTCCAGGTAAAAACGAAGTTGCCTGTGTACATCCAAGGAATGCAAGATTCTTTCCCCCTTATTTTGTGAATTAGTGAAAAAAGTTGGCAGGTGAATAGTTTGATTTAAAGCCACTTTGGAAACCACTTTAGGCATGAAGGTAGGATTAGTCCTTAAAGATACCCTATCTTGATGAAAAATAATATATGGTTCCACAGCCATGAGTGCTTGTAACATGCATAAGATTTTCTAGTGCTAGGCCGTCTGGCTTCTAAGATGACATCCATGACTTGTTTGGGAAGGGTAGGATTAATCATAGACCCTGCATACGCCAGGCTGCGAGTTTTGATATGAGAGTGCAGAACCTGGCCCTGGTGTTGGGACAAAAGATTTGAAATCCGAGGTAGAATCCAAGGAGGCTCCTGGAATAGATTCATCAGTGTGGAGTACCAAAATTGATGAGGCCAATTTGGGGCCAGTAAAATCATCTTGTGCTTGTCCTGCTTGATCTTTAATAACACCCGTGGAAGAAGAGGTAGTGGAGGAAAAGGCATACCCAGAGAGGTTCCTCCAACTGAATGAGAGCGCATCCACTTTCCATGCTAGTTTGTGAAAGGTCCTTGTGCAAAAAATCTGTAACTTGTGGTTGAGGGGGGATGCAAATAGATCCATGTCCGGGTAGCCCCAGGCTTCTGTAATCATCTTGAATATTTGGGTGTCTAGCATCCACTCGTGTGGGTCTGACAGGTTCCTGCTCAGGCTGTGCCAGAAAGTTTCCCTGGCAGGAACTGAGCTTTTAGATCCACTTTGCAAGCTAGAGCTGTGTTCCATAGAGTCATGGCTAGTCTGCAAAGGGGGTAGGAGTGTGAACCCCCTTGCTTGTTTATATGCCACATAACTGTGGTGTTGTCTGTCCGTATCAGTAGTTGTCCTGGCTGTAGAAGATCCCTGAAAGCCAAGAGGGCATTCTGTACAGCTAACATCTCTTTTAAATTGATATGTAGGTGCTTCTGATCCTCTGTCCAAAAACCTTGCAGGCCTTTCCCCTGCAAATGGGCTCCCCATGCGTAATCCGAGGCGTCCATGGTTAACACTTGGCTGGCTGGAGGCACCCTTTGTTGTGAAGACATGCCATGGTCCACCAATGGAATTCCTTTTGTAGGCAAGGCAAGACATCAATCTGTGTGTCTAGACTGTGGCAATGCTGGGACCATACACTTTTTAGGTACCATTGTATTTCTCATATGTAGTCTTGCATTTGGCATGAGAAGGATACAGGAGGCCATGTAACCCAAAGCCTGCAGGAATTTCCTTGCAGTTAGCAGAGACATTAACGCAAAGGTTTTGAAAGTTGAAGCCAGCTGTAGTTGTTTTTCGGATGTCAGGAATGCCATCTGGGTTGTTGTGTTTAGAAGAGCACCCAGAAAAGTTATCTGTTGTGTGGGTGTCAAATTTGACTATGTTCACAGTGAATCCCAGGTGCTTGAGTAGATTTTGAACAAATTCCTGGTGCTGGAGTAAGACATCCTTGCTGTCTGCTTGAATAAGGCAGTCGTCCAGATAGGGGTAAATTTGAATTCCCTTGAGTCTGCAATAAGCCACTACTGGTGCCAGGCACTTGGTGAAGACCTTGGGTGCAGTAGACAAGCCAAAGGGCAGCGCAGAGAATTGGTAATGTTTCAAGCCAGCCTTGAACCCGAGGTATTTTCTGCACTCCTGTCTGATAGGGATGTGTAGGTAAGCCTCCTTTAAATCCAATGTCACCATCCATGCATTTTTGCTCAACATTGGCAGGAGCTGCTGCAGAGTAAGCATCTTGAACTTTGGTATCTCCAGGAAAGTATTTAAGACTGACAGATCCAGGATGGGTCTCCATGAATTTTGTTTTCTGGGAACTAGAAAGAGCCTTGAGTAAAAGCCTTGCCCCGTCTCTGATTGTGGAACCAGTTCTATAGCCCTCATAGCCATGAGGGATCCCACCTGGTTTAATGCCTCTGCCCATTGGTGTTTTGGTAGGTCTGGCCATCAGTTTGGTCTTGGCAAGGTATGAAAGTGGAATTTGTAACCTCTTGAAACTACATCCAGAACACACTTGTCTTGGGGTTATGCAAGTCCAATTTTGTTGAAAAAGAGAGTTTTCCTCCTAGAGGGGCTTCCAGGAGAGAAGTAGTCATTGAGCCTGTTTTCTGTAAGATTGAGGCCCGTCCTCTCCACCCCTGGGGGTGGAAGCACTCCACTGTCTAGGTCTGTACAAGGTCTGTGCTTGGGGCCTCCCTCTGGAGCGCCTATATCTACCCCTCTGAGGCCTGTCTGAGCTGGGAAAAGGACCAATTTTTAGTTGGCCAATTTCTGCTAAATCTTGGGGGCTGAACTTGTAAGAAATCCTTAACCATTTGCATGGATTTTACCTTATCCTCCATTTTCTTTATCACCTCTTCAGCCTTAGACCCAAACAAAACATTATGCTGAACAGGAGCATCCAGTAACTTTGCTTTCACTTGATCAGGTAAGTTTTGTTCCTTTAACCAAGCATGCCTTCTAATGACTGTGCCAGTGGCAGCCACCCTGCATGAAGCCTCCAAGGCATCAAAACCACAGTGTAAGCCATGCTTCCCCCACTTGCTCAGTAGCATGCATCAAATCATGTAATTCCTTATTATCTGCACATGCAGAAATGGCACCTAGCTTTTGTTTCATAACAGACAGCAGAAATTGCTGATATTTTAGCACATGAAATTGACAATTTAAAGCCCGGATAGATAAAGTAGCAGAAGTGTACACTTTTTTGCCCCATCTCTCCAAAGCTCTAGAATCCTTATCTGACGGAATAGGGTTTTTAGCAGAGGCGGCCTTAACACCCTTAGGACCCTGAGAAATGGTTTCTGGATCAGCAGCAGGATTTTTGTAAAGGAACTGGTGGGAGTCAGGAACCCTGTAATATCTGTCAGGCTTAGCAGGGGCTGGAGGAAAGGAGTCAGGAGTTAAATTACCCTCAGAAAAGGCATCATCCACAATATCCAAAACAGGAGGAATAGCCAGGGGTCTATGTTGGGGAAGGAGGAAATCCCTAAGCCTTCTCTTAGATTCAGAGTACTCCTGTCCTTCCCAGTGAAAATGTTCCCTCATGTCATGTAAAGTTTCCCCAAAAGAAAAATCCTCAGGGGGAGAAGCTGATGGAATGGATTCCTCAGCATCAGAATCCTCATAGGGAGGGAAAGTATATTCCTGTTCAGAGGAAGACACTGAAGAAATAGATGCCTGATCAGAGGATTCATAATACAATTCTTGCCTTGGCCTTTTGTCTGGAGGGGGATGTGAACCCCTAATCATGGTTAGCAAGTCCTCCGCCATTTTAAGCAGCCGTTTCTGAGATTTGGGTCCCGGATCAGAAGAGGCCTGGGCTGGTGTCTTTGATTTAGGAGTCTTCGCCTTTGTTCTTGGCTTTGCCTTTATCAGAAGCTGTGTAGGCCTGAAAATCCCCTTGGAAGCCAGTACCTGCACAGCGGCTCCGGACCCATCCGAGGGAGCATTGTCCGAAGGTCCTGCAACTGGAGTACTCCGAGGGAGTCAGTTTCGGCAATCGGTTCTGAAATGGCCGATGACAGGGGCTGTGAAAGCGCCTCACTGACTACGGCCGAACCTGAAGCTGGCTCTGCTTGTAAACAGTCGTCCAATTTGGACCTCTGAGGCCTGTCCTTATCCTTGCGTTTTGTGAACTCCGGTAGTCGGAAGCATGTCCGACATTTTATAATTAAATCGCCTGCCAAAGTAGTGAAAAGCAAAATCGTACCTCCGCTTAATAGTACGTTGGTTAAATCTAGGACAAAACCGACAACTAGCTACGTCGTGGTGAGGGCCTAAACAAGGAATACAGTAAGAGTGGAAATCCTTATGAGGTATTTGCTTCCCACAAGAAATACAATTAACTTTTTCTGACATCGGACTGGAGCAAGAAAAAGTTTCCTCAACGGGGTACTTAGCGTTTAGAAGAAGAAGTCAGTCTTCGGAATGAAGCATGAAAAAATATCAGGAGTCAGCCGACCGGCACTTGCGAACTGCTTCCACCACACGGCAAGAAAGACTGGAGAACATGGCGTCGGCTGGCAACTTTGTACTCCTGGCGCTCTGATGTCAGGGAGCATGACTGAACAGCCGACGTCGGTCCCAGACTTTGGGATTCTGGCCGACCGAGGGCTGCCTGCCGGCAGGAAGAACCCTATAGTGGTGACTGCAGCAGTGAAACACGATGAACATCAAACAAAAACCAAGTCAAAGCAACCACAGTAATATACCTAGTTTAAAACTATGCAAGCCAATGAAAAATTCAAAGCAATTAGTCAATCAAAAGCACACAAATTTTTAAAGCGGACCGGCCTTTTTAATAAGTGCACTGGGAATGTCAAAATGAGAATGTTTAAATGTGGTCATTGTAATTTTTGTAGGTTTATTTCAGAAGGACCGTACATTTCCCTACCACACCTGGAACACACTTATACAAGTAGGTTCATAGGTTGAACTTCTCTACATTTCTCTAGAAATTTGTGAATGATAGGAAACAGTCAGTACCTGGTTATTTTTCTTGTTCAAGTAGGGGAATAGTGTACATCGGGTTATGTAGTGGTTGTAATTCATATTACGTGGGGATGACCACTCATACTTTTAAAAGAGCACATCAGAGAACACGTAGAACAGAGAACACCAAAGCAGAAGAGGAATACATTTATTCTATTACATAGGGCATGCCAAGAAGCAGGCATGATATTCAAACTGCTGTACCCAGCTATCCTCAAAATATTTTTCCTTGGAGGAACAAAAACATTTTTTGATAAAGTATATGCTGAGGAAGAAATAAGTTTGTCCATCAAAAAGCCAGCTGTGAAACGGAAGGTTCTGCTTCTTATTTTTTCTGTAATAAAGACCAGAGAGAGACCCTGCCAATGAAACCTTCCCAAGTGTTAACAGAAAATGACAGAAAAAAAACACATAAATTGACTAGAAGAATCAAGAGTGCACTGGAGATGGAGATGAAGCAGAGACAGGGTTTGGGAGATGAATAGAACAAAAGAATCTGGAAATATTGGACTTGTTTGGATTTGTTAAACTTGTAGGGGATATATGCCCTACTTCATGTCATTAATGTTAGTAAAAATACTCTGGGGGAGGAGGAGGGAGAGAGTTAACTTAGTAAAAAAAAAAAAAACATTTCTTAACAGTACTAAAGTGGTGCACAATTTTTTCTGTATGTTATAAAGTAGGTTTTTTCAGTTATATTTAAGTGTATTTTTCTGTATGTTATAAAGTAGTTTTTTTCAGTTATATTTAAGTGTAATGGGGATACTAATGTAAATATGTGCTTCTGTTCATTTTTTCTTTCTCCCTTCTCTCTCCTTGTTTAGTTTTAAAAAATGTTAGCACTGCAATATTAAAAAAAAAAAGTGTGGGGGGGGTCTGGTTAAAAAAGCATGACAAAAGAAAAATTAGTGCGCTTTTTCTCATTCTTGCACATGGGAAGGACTGTGCTAGCTTTATATAGTAACAAGGTCACTCTAGAATCATAGATAAACTTACTAAGCTGGACATTAATCCCTACATCACTCGATGGGTTGCCAACTGGTTTACTGACAGAACCCACACTAAGAGTAGCTGACTTCAAATCCAGCTCCAGACAAGTGACAAGGGGAGTACCTCAGGGTTCAGTCCTGGGACCGCTCTTGTTTGGCATCTACTTCTCAGAAGTACAGGCCAACACTAAGGGACTCTGGCTAACAAAGTTCGCAGATGACTGCAAACTGGGAGCCATTACTGAATCCCCAAATGATGTGGATACTCTACAAAAAGGCTTTACAGAAACGGATACTTGGTGCCAGAGCCATGGGCTCAAGCTCAATGCCAAGAGATGTATATTTATCCCCTTTGGGAAAAAACATGTACCCGTGAATTACCACATAGGTGGCAGTACACTAAACACCAAAAGTGTAATGTGACTTAGGGACACTGGTGGACAATGGTCTCACCTTCAATAACCACATCGCCACAACAGTCAGCAAATCCTTCTACGTGGCATACCTCATCACCAAGGGCTTTTCATCCAGAAAAAGGAGGTCATTGTCCCACTGTACTCTTCCCTCATTAGACCCATTATAGAATACAACGCTCCATCTGGTACGTACCTCTCAAGACATCTGCAACAACTGGAAAGGCCACAGAAATACCTCACTAAAAGAATAACAGGCCTAAAGCAGAAGCCCTATGCTGACCATCTTAAAAAAACTCCAGCTACACTCGGTCGCATATTGTCTACTCAGAGGCAATCTCTGCTTAACATAGAAGGCCATGTCAAACCCAGAGCTGTTGGTCATGCTACACAAAGAAATCTCAATCCCTCGGAGTCGCATGCTCCAGGGATCTAAACCTTGTCATCACATTAAACAAAACATGCTGTAGGGGTAGGTTCCTGACCCAGAGACTCCCCAGGCTCTGGAATAGACTGCCCATGCATGTCAGAGCACCTCCTTGGCCCTCTTCAAAAGGAACCTTGACTATTGGATGGGAGAAAGGAAATTCACCCAGGGGATCATGTCAGTCGCCCTGCTAGACAGGGGTCCAGGGAAGTAAATACTGTGGAAAGAAATAGCCAGGGAATTGTTATGGCTAGACTTGTATAGGTCCTAGGGCTGATAGCCTAGTACCAACCTGTGAATGCGTTTTGCCAGAAAGGAAGCAAATGAAAAAGAATATTGAATATTAGGTATTTTAGTAAACAGTCCTTATCTGGTTCATGTGTCACTAGCTGACAATCTGATAAAGAGAAATGGCTTGGAGAAAATCTTTTCTGAATGCATTCAGAGTGTTTCCCAGATGGGAGAGCTATAAAGATGGGGCAAAACCAGACAGCACTTTATAGAATCACAGGCTCTACCATGCATCTTAACATGGATAAGCTTTCTTTCTGTTTAGCTCAAATCTGTGTGCGGTTGTCAGATGTACATAGTTTTGTGTGTTAAGACGGTAGGTTTTAGGAGGGTACTGGGGGTGTGTGTGTGTGTGTGTGTATATTTTTATTTGAGGATTTTCAATAAAACAAAAAAGTTCTGCAAGATGTCACATAGGCTCAAATAGAGATGACAAGAAACAGTTGTATACAACATTAACCTTCCAACAGTGCATGCATTTAACACAAGCTCAACTAGACACAAAGCTGTTATACACAAAAAGGTGGGAATAATAATCCCTCAAGAACATGGTTCTTTCTGTAATGTCTTTAAACATTAATGGTCTCACAGATAAAGCCATAAATGAAAGAGTAGTGAACTATATTAAAAAATGTAGAGTGCAAATAGCTGTGATACAGCAAACACACTTGGAAAGAACTGAACAAGGGAATTTGATAAAGGTTTTCAGGATGGTTCTTTAGCAGAATATCTGGGGCAAAGGACTACAGAATTACTTATTAATTGCAAGAGAAGCTCCCAGTTGTAACAGAGGAGGAAAAAAAAAAAAAAAGACACAAATGGTAGACTTGTAGTATTAAGGGGATACTGGCAATGGAGGAAGATTACACTGGCATGTACTTGTATTACACTGAGCACTGCTACAATAGAGCTAAAAAAAAATTCTGGTAGAAATACTCGACTTTCAGCAAGAAATGTTACTTATAGATGGGGACTGGAATTTGATTTGCAACAGTGAAGGTGTGTCAGAGGGGCCCAGAAAGGGAAATATAACATAAATAGGGTAACATTTTTAAAGAAATGTATGAAAGTATTTGGCATGGAAGATGTGAATTCTGTACTAAGAATTTACATGTTTCCCAAGATACAAAACTGGGCTAGACTAGACAGAATTTACATCTCACCAGAACACGTGAATTTAACTAAGGTTTTGATATGCACCCAATAACTATTTTAGATCAAGCACCAACAATAAACACAAGGTAATGAAATAAAAGCAAGTCACTGGCGCCTTCCCACCTATCTGTTGAAAAGAGGAATAAGGAATGGGTAATGGAAAATGAATATTAGATATTCATAGAATAGGAACCATTAGAAAAGATAGAAACTTTTAAAAACATAGCTAGGGAGTGGGATAAAATTAAAGTGGTGAAAATAAAAGAACGGGAGATATGGTTAAGAAGGAAAAATAATTAATTTAGAGGGAGTGACAGATTTATTGCAAAATAAGGGGAATCACACAGAATAAAAAGAGGAGCAACTACAGAATGCCAAACAGAAAATAAGGGACTACCTTGACAATATGCATGAGTTTAGAAAGACTGCTGTTAAGCAACTGATCTGAAGTAGTTAACTTCATTTGATCAACAACCTGTGGGTATCCGATCCGACCTCGGATCTGAGCCGGCAGCTTTCCAAGCTAAAAGATCCAAGCTCTCAGCTCCTCCCCCTTTGCCTTACCCATAATACCGGAAGGCAAACATTTGACAATATAAACAAAGTACAGTTGTGTACACTTACCATAAATGTAGATGTGTATTCACTGTTGCAGTCACTACATTTGGGGGTAATCTGCTGGCAGGTTGCCCTCAGTCAGACTGAATATCAAAGTCTTGGGTCCTGCGTCGGTTGCGGTCTCCTCTTCCATGACATTAGGTCGTCAGGGGTATAAAACAAGCAGACGACACCATTTTATTCAGTTTTTCTTGCCCCAGATGTCAGGTGCCCCCTAGATAGATAGATAGATAGATAGATAGATAGATAGATAGATAGATAGAGATATATATATATATATATATATATATATATATATATATATAAAGAAGTTATGTCTTACCATAACGTTCCATGTTAGTTGTCTTCTTCTCGCCTTCTTTCTTGCTGGATGGTTCGGAGCCGATCCTCGGCTCCGACTCGGCCTATATTATAGCTCGAGAGCTATTTTTACCGGCTCGAGGCAGCCCTATATCCCACAATACCATGAGCCAACTCCCCAGATCTCGTTTGGAAGCTAAGACATAGTATCAAAAGTAATATTATAATAATAATAATATTATAATCCTCTTTTAAGAGTACAGATTACCTGCTAGTAACACTAAGGATACCATGAAAGAAGCAACATATTGTATCTCCAGAAATGGAAGGACTCAGAACTTCGAGTCTATCCAGGCTAGGGGGCAGGAGGGAGGGACACAAGAAAGAAGGCGAGAAGACGACAACTAACATGGAACGTTATGGTAAGACATAACTTCTTAATGTTAAGTTGTCATTCTCGCCTTCATTCTTGCTGGATGGGACAGCGTCCCTAGCATCTTAGTCCTGGGTGGCTCAATGGAACAGACTCCTGAGTACAGTGGAACCAAAATCAGCTCTTTCTGGAGGCTAGATAAAGCTTGTAATGGGCAATAAAGGTATGTTTGGACGCCCATGTAGCTGCTGCACAAATGGCATCTAGTGGTGGTAACCTTGCTTGAAAAGCCGTTGAAGCTGATAGTGCCCTGGTTGAATGAGCTTTAGGCCTAGAGGGTAGTTGCCTGTGTCTCAACTCATAGATCAAGGTAATAATAGATGTCAGCCATCTGGAAAGAGTAACTTTCGATACTGGAAGCCCTTTCTTGCCTGCAGCATAAGAGAGGAAGAGCTGGTCTGATTTTCTGAATTGTTTTGTCCTGTCTAGGTAATACCGTAATTGGCGATGAACATCTAATGAATGTAATTTTTGTTCAGCCCTGTTGGTATAGTCTGGGAAAGAGACAGGCAAATCAATGGTGTGGTTTAGATTTGCTTCCGATAACACTTTTGGTAGAAAGGAAGGGTTTGTTCTGAGAGTTGCCCTATCTTTATGAAAAGCCAAATAGGGAGGACGGACAGACAAGGCTTGAAGTTCCGATACCCTTCTGGCAGATGTTATAGCTACTAAAAACAGCGTTTTCCAAGAAAGAAGTTTGAGGGAGCAAGAAGCTGCCAGTTCAAAAGGGGGTAGAATTAGTGAAGTTAGAACTAAATTCAAATCCCATTGTGGGGGTGGATCTTTAACTGGAGGTCTGAGTAACAAAATGCCCTTGAGAAAGGCTTTACAGAGTTTGTGGGACATAATATTTGCTTCTGAGAGCCCAACATGAAAATTAGCAATGGCCGCTAATTGTACCCTGATAGTGGCCGATGACCCCGAATGAAAAAGCTCCGCCAGGAAGTCTAGAACCTCATGAATGGGTGCATGGAAGGGATCTAAAGATCTAGTTTGTCCCCAGTGTGAAAAACGCTTCCATTTACTCGCATAAGTCTTCCTAGTATTGGACTTATGGAAAAGCCAGAATGATATCAAGAACAGGAGGAGAAATAAGGGGAAGCCTGGCTATGGCTGGAAGTGGAGCAACCAAGCTATGAGGTTGATGGAATGTAGAGACTGATGCAGCTTGCCCGTGAGGTGGGTCAACAGATCCGGAAGGGGTTCCAGATGCCAAGGCTGTTCCAGTAGGTATTTGTGCAGGAACAGAAACCAAACTTGTCGAGGCCAAAACGGGGCAATGAGGATCATTTTGGATCTCAAAGTGGTTACTTTCTGAATTAGTTGCAGGATCAATGGAAAGGGAGGAAAGGCATAAAGACGACCCCGGGGCCAAACGTGAACAAGAGCGTCTCTGAGGGGCTGGCCTGGTAGAGGGAAAAGTGTGAAGAAGTCGAGGCACTTGCTGTTTTGCGGAGTTGCGAAAAGGTCGCAGCAAGGCTGGCCCCACTTCCGAAAAATTCTGTCTACTACCGCTTGATTTAGAGACCACTCGTGAGGCATGAGGATAGTTCTGCTCAATCTGTCTGCTACGACGTTGGACTTCCCGGGGATGTGCGTTGCTATCAGAATCAGTTGAGATGAAATCGCCCATTGCCAAAGTCTGAGTGCTTCTCGACAGAGAGGGTAGGACTTTGTTCCGCCCTGCTTGTTTATGCACCACACTACAGACATATTGTCCGTTTGAATTGCTATAGTCCCCGTGGGAAGAGAGCTCTGAAGGGCCTGCAACGTCAAAAGCACCGACCTCATCTCCAGGACATTTATGTGCAGGTGGCATTCTGACTGTTGCCAAGTGCCCTGGACCGTCCTGCCCTGATAATGCCCCCCTCACCCGATCAGGGAGGCATCCGTTGTGACAGTGGCAACTGGAGGGGGGGGGGGGGACAAAAGGTCTGCCCTGAAAAAGCTGAGGGGAAACCATCCACCAGGAGAGATGTTTCTTGCAAGATGGTGTTATCAAAATGTTGTGGGTCATTGGCAGCTGCTGAAAGGACCACTGAGAAAACAGCATCCACTGAAGGAGCCTCATGTGGAAGCGTGCTAATGGAAGTAGAAGAATCGCCGCCGCCATGAGACCCAACACTTTCAATACTAGCTTGACTTGGACTCTGCTGGACTGAAACAGGAGCTGAACAGTCCGCCTTATGTCTGTCACTCTCTGAGGTGGTAATGTTGCAGACATTTCTGTGGTGTTTAATACGGCGCCTATAATGTTTATACATTGACAAGGCGACAAGGAGGACTTTGCAAAATTTATAGCAATACCCAGGCTGTTGCAAAGATGGATAGTATAATCCCTGGCCATTATGAGATCCTGTTTGGTGGTAGCGGAAATGAGCCAGTCGTCTAAGTATGGAAACACCTGGAATCCTTTTTGTCTCAGGTGAGCAGTGACCACTGCCAAACATTTGGTGAACACCCGGGGGGCTGTGGTGAGACCAAAGGGCAGGGCCCTGAATTGAAAATGACTGACTCCCAGCCGGAAGCGGAGAAACCTCCTGGAGCGCCTGTGTATTTTTATGTGGTAGTACACGTCCTGGAGGTCTAACGAGCACATCCAGTTGTCTCAGCCCAAAAAGGGTAGAATGGACTGCAGTGTTACCATCCAAAATTTTGTCTTTAATAACACATAGTTGTTTAACCTGCTGAGGTCCAAAATGGGTCTCCAATCGCCTGTCTTTTGGTACCAAAAAGAACCTGGAGTAGATTCCGGATCCTAGCTGATCTGCTGGGACTGCATGGATGACTCTTGTTTAACAGCTTTTTTATTTCTAGCTGAGCCTGACCCCTCTGCGCGGGTGGTACATCTGGTAGGGGTTTTGGCGGTTGTACCGGAGGGAAAGTGAGAGGAATTTTGTAACCCTCAGATATGATCTTCTGTACCCATGTGTCTTGAGTGATGGATTGCCAGGCTCAGGGTACAGAGATAATCTTCCCCAGACTGCCTCCGAAGGTGGACAGTCGGGCAGCTTCTCAGGGATGCTGAAAGGGTTGGTCAGGGAAAGATTCCCTGGAACCCTGGTTTTGTGGACCCCCTCTGCCCCTGGGGCGGCATCTGTTATTATTCCCCCCTCTGCCTCTAGGGGGAAATTCACCACGTGCGGCAGGCGCGACTCCCTGTGGTTTGCGGAACCACATCTTTCCACACCTCTGTCCCTTAGGATAAGGTCTAGAAGGCGTGGAAAAACGGACTCCCACGGCAGAGAGAGTCTTACCATCTTGCTCACATCTGGTGAGGGTATTCTTCACCTGAGGCCCAAACAATTCCGAACCGTCAAAGGGGGTGTTGGTGAAGGACACCTTGAAGGGGTCGGCAAAATTACAGAGTCGCATCCAAGCGTGGCATCTCAATGCAACGCCTATGCCAGCGGCCCTACTCGCTCCATCGGCTGCATAAGAGATTAGCCGCATGGAGGAGTTAATAATGGAGTTCAGGGTAGCCAGCTGAGAGTTTATTTTGTCCTTAAACCCCGCAGCAGAAGGATCCTGTACCGTTTCACCCAGCTCTGTGAGCAAGTCTCTTTGAAGGCGGGTGAATTGACAAATAGTTCAGCGATCGCATAGAAAATGTCGCTGAAGCAAAGGTCCGCTTGCCGTACCTGTCCATGGTCCTGGACTCTTTGTTAGGAGGGTGAACAGGTACGGAAGGATCAGCTAATTCCTTCTTAGTGGCTGCTGCTACCACCATAGCATCAACTGAAACACCTTTGGTGAGAAAGGATTTGTCATCTGGTGCAGAAATAAATTTCGAAGGCCTCCTAGGGGTAGGTTCCATTGATTCAGGAGCTGCCCACGCCTTTCTAGCCACTACCTCCATTAGTGGGTCGAAAGGGGGAGACACCCAGGAGGTGGAAGGGCGAGATCCAAAGGCGTCAAGGTAAACCGACTTGTCCTCAGAAGGTTTGAGAGTGGACCAATTTCCCCTGTGTCTTAGGATCTCCAGGATGTCTGAAAAGGAGACATCCTCAGAGGGGGATCTGGGGGAACCCTCTGACTCATCCAAGTCGGTGTCCGACGTGACAGACTCGGGGGAGTATGTGCTTCCTCTTGCACTTTCTTTTCCTAGGGGGTTCCCCTGAAACTTCAGGGGAACCCTCGGAAGAGGAGGAGACACCCAAAGTGGGTACCTTACGCTTTGGATCTCTGCTGTCGGGTATAGGAGGGTGGCCAGAGACCGTAACAGGCACTACAGAGGGAGAGGGAGGAGCCGCAGAACTTAACCTTGGAGTGGACACTGGGTCCAGCACACTCCTCATCACCTTGAAGGCTCCCCTATCAGACACCAAAGGTAGCTCCGGCTCCGAAGAGGCCGGAACCGCCCCCGGAACAGACAGAGAAGGCTCCGAGAATGATGTCGGGGCCTAACTAACCAGAGCCGAAGCTCCGAGATGGAGAGCAGGGTCGGACAAGGGTCTGATGCCACTCGCCCCCTCGGAGCCGACAATGGAGTCCCGGCGCCCGGACCTCTCCATGGACGGAACCAATAAAGAGGTCGGAGCCGACGACACCGGAGCCGAAGGAGGGGGTGTCGGCTCAGACGTGGGCAAGGTCACGGTTCCGACGAACTCCGGCTCCGAACTCGAGAGATGAGTCAGAGGAGGAATGGATAACTGTATCGAAGGAGCCACAGTCTGGTGAGATGGGCTCTGAAGCATTTGGGCCAGAGCCTGGGACTTTATGAGTCTACTGACCACCCTCTCGATGTCGTGATTGGAGAGCCTGGAAGACCTCTATGAATGAGTCGTACGACTCCGCTCCGATAGAAGGGGGGACCTCGGAGCCGATCTGACGGACTCTAAAGAAGGGGACCTAGAGCGCTTGCGCGCTGGGGTCGGCTCTGATGATGGTTTTGAAGCAGAACCCACTTTGCTCGCCTCAGAGCCAGCCGGAACCGAGGTCGGAGCAGTCTCGACAACACCAGCCCTCGGCTCAGAAGCTGGAGCCGAGGGTTTGGCGGTTTTTGATGGCTTCCCCAAGCCAGACTTGGATGGGGAGTCATCAGGCTTTAACAAGCCCCTTAGAATAAGCTCGTTACGCCTTTCCTGCAGGACTCTAACTAAATCCGTGACAAACGGAACAAGAGTCCTGCAGGTTGTAAAGGCCCCAAGCAATAGACACAAGAAGTGTGACCGTCTGTCAGAGACATTTTCTGACAGCACGAGTCACACTTCTTGAATCCCGAGACCTTAATGTCTTTGGACATTGCCCTAAGACGGTCACACAATCAGTACACGCACTCACTTACACACAAGGGGGAGATGAGGGGACTGATTAAAAGAACAACACACAAAGTGAGTAAAGAAACTAAGGCCTGTAGGCCTGATTATAAAAGTTAACTACAGGGTTGGGTAGGGCTTACGAAACAAACTCTATTAAGTAAAAAAAAAAAAAAATCGATAGGTAACAAAGTAGGGAAAATAGCCTAATAACTCTCTCAAAAAATTAGAAATTCGTTGAAAAAAATCCTTTACTGACCTGAGCTGGTAAAAAAGCAACCTCGCAGCAAAGCGGCAAACGAGATCTGGGGAGTTAGCGCATGGTATTGTGGGATATAGGGCTGCCTCGAGCCGGTAAAAATAGCTCTCGGAGCTATAATATAAGCAGAGTCGGAGCCGAGGATCGGCTCCGAACCATCCAGCAAGAATGAAGGCGAGAATGACAACGGGTGGGTAACCTGGACTGCAACAGTGAATACCCTCGAACATCTACATTTATGGTAAGTGTACACAACTGTACTATGTTCTTCGTGTTTCACTGTTGCAGTCATTACATTTGGGTAGAATCCCAAAGCTATGGATGGGAGGATGGAACTAAATAGCATTAGGAGCAGCTATAAGGCCCTGTAGAACTGCAGTGGCAAAGCCTGCCCTGGACTTAGAGAAGAGAGGCAAATGATAATGCTTTGTAAAAGTATGAACAGTGCTCCAAGTGGCAGCATCTAGAACGTCTTTGGTTGGAACTCCTCTGAGAAAGGCTGCTGAGGTTAGAGGCAGCCCTGGTGGAATGTGACCCGATTCCCTTGGGCACCGGTTTACCATGATGCAAGTAGTAGAAACAAATGCAGTGGCTTATCCACTTAGAAATAGTCTGCTTCGATATAGCCTTCCCCTCTGATCCTGCAGTAAATGCCACCAGTAGTTGCTCAGATTTTCTTAGAGATGTGGTCCTGTTTAAGCAGAATCTTAGTTGTCTGTGTACATGCAATGAATGCAGAATCCACTCCCCCTTGTTCTGCGGATTTGGGTAAAGTGTTGTCAGGTGAATAGTTTGGTTAAGAGCCACAATGGATACCACCTTAGGCATAAAGGAAGGATTGGTCCTGAGGGACACCCTGTCCAGGTAAAATGTAATAAAAGGCTCCACAGCCATGAGGGCCTGTAGTTCTGAAACCCTTCTTGCTGAAGTGATTGCCAAAAGGAAAGTGGTTTTCCAAGATAAAAACTTTACATCCACAGTACCTGCTGGTTCAAAAGGAGGCAGGGTTGAGTTTTTCCAGCACAAAATTGAGGTCCCATGCAGGAGTTGGTGATCTTCTGGGAGGCCTTAAATTTTTGGCCCCTCTAAGATACTGTTGTAATGAGCTAAGATGGCAGAGGCATGGATTTTTATTGAAGAAAAAGATAGGCCCTTGTCAAGTATTGTAAAATCTGAGGAATATTTGGTTTTGCTGTGTCCGTTCCTTGTGCTTGGTTCCAAGCACAGAATCTCTTCCATTTATCAGCATAAGATTTTCTAGTACTAGGCCTTCTGGCTTCCAAAATGACACCCATCACAGATTTACTGAGAGGTGTGGTTTGAATAATTACATGATCAGCCATGCTGCCAGGTTCAGAGTTTGGAGCAGTGTGTGCAGAATTTGATTGTTCTGCTGAGACAGTAGATGAGGTATTTGAGGCAAGTACCAAGGAGGGAGTAGAGACATATTCCTTAGAATTCGGTACCAGTGCTGGCGAGGCCAGTCTGGAGCAATTAGGATAATTTTTGTTTTTTTCTGTCTGACCTTTAGTAAGACCTTGGGGAGAAGAGGCAGAGGAGGAAAGGCGTAGATGGATAGTTTTTTTCCCAACTGAAGGATAGGGCATCCACTTTCCATGCTTGTCTGTGATAAGTCCTTGTGCAGAATTTGTCCAGTTGATAATTTTGGGGAGAGACAACTAGATCTATGTCTGGGCTCCCCCATTTCTCTGTTACCATGTGGAAGACTTGTGGATCCAGTTTCCACTCGTGAGGATACATAAGGTTTTTGCTTAGGTCGTCTGCCAGAGTATTTTGTTTTCCTGGCAGGAATTGAGCTTGAAGATGTACTTGGCAAGTCAAGGCTGTGTCCCACAATGCCATAGCTAGTCTGCAAAGGGGGTAGGAATGTGTACCCTCCTGCTTGTTTATGTACCACATAACCGTGGTGTTGTCCGTATTTATTAGTAGTTGTCCTGGATGAAGCAAGCCTTAAAGGCCGTCAGGGCATTCTGAACAGCTAGCATCTCTTTCTGGTCGATATGCAGATGCATTTGTTTTGGGTTACATATGCCCTGAATGCATCTCCCCGGCAGGTGGGCCCCCTAAGCATAGTCTGATGGATCTGTAGTTAGAGTTTGGGTGGCAGGGGGTAGAGTGAATGACCATCCCTCGTTTTAATGACATGTCTCTGCCCACCAAAGAAACTCCTGTTGTAGGCAGGGAATGAGAGGAATCATTGTTTCCAGACTGACAATGTTGACTCCATAAACTTTTTAGATACCACTGAAGTTTCCTCATATGCAGTCTTCCATATGGAATTAGTAGAATGCAGGATGCCATGAACCCCAAAGCCTGCAGAATTGGTCTTGCAGATAACGGTTTTTGTTGCCATCGGTTTCAAGAATATAGCCAGGTGCCTTTGTCTGGCATAAGGTAAGCCATCTGGGCAGTTGTATTCAAGCTGGTCTCTACCCAGGAATGTAATTTTTTGAGAGGGTACCAGTTGTGATTTCTTTTAGTTTATTGTGTACCCTAGGCATGTTAGAAGCCTTTTTAGAAACGCCAGATGTTGAAGAAGAATGTCCTTGTTTTCTGCTTGAATGAGACAGTCATTCAAGTAAGGATAGATTTGTATGCTTCTTTGTCTGCAAAATGCAATTACTGGCGCCAGGCACTTTGTAAAGACCCTGGGCGAAGTAGGTAAGCCAAAGGGCAGTACAGAGAATTGGTAATGCATAAAACCTGCCTTGAAGTGGAGGTATCTTCTGCACGATTCCCTTATTGGGATATGCAGGTATGCCTCTTAAGTCTAGAGCCACTAACCAAGCGTTCTGGCACAGCATGGGCAGTAGCTATTGTAAAGTCAGCATTTTGAATTTTGGAATGTCCAAGAACGTGTTCAAATTCGATAAGTCCAGTATTGGACGCCAGGCATAGTCTTTTCTGGGTACCCGGAACAGTCTTGAATAAAAACCTTGTCCTTTTTCCTGTTCTGGTACTGGTTGAATAGCCCCCATATCCATGAGGGACATAACGTTTCTGAGCCTCTGCCCATTGATTTTGTGGCAGATCTGGCCAACCATTTGGAATTAGCAAAGTATGGAAATGAAATCTGTACCCCAGGGATACTACATTTAATACCCCCTTGTTCTGGGTAAATTAACTGCCAATTTTGAGCATTAAGTGTTAATTTTCCCCCCAAGGGGGCTGCCAAAGGATAAGTGCTTGGTGATGGTAGAGGGAAGTCATTGAGACTGCTTTCTGTAGGGTTGTGCTTGGTTTCCTCCATATTTGGAGGTAGAGGCACTCCATTGCTTTGACCTGCAAGAACCCTGTGATTGGTATCTAGAGCCTTTTGAGCGCCTGGATTTGCCTTGAGAGGCTCTGTTGGACACAGGAAAGGACCAATTTTTAGTAGGCCAGTGCCTACTGTATCTGGGTGGCTGCACTTGTAAGAAATCTTTTACAGTTTGCATAGATTTAGCTTTGTCTTCCATTTTCTTTAAAACCTCTTCTGCCTCATTACCAAACAGAGTATCATGCTGTAAAGGTGCATCCAACAATTTAGCTTTAACATGATCAGGCAGATTTTGCTCCTTGAGCCAGGCATGCCTTCTAATCACAGATCCAGTAACTGCGGCCCTGCAAGAGGCCTCCAAGGAATCAAAACCACATTGCAAAGTATGCTTTCCAACCTGTTCTGCTGCATGCAATAATTCCTGTAATTCTTTATTTTCCGCACAATCAGAAATCATCATAATTTTCTGTTTCAATAGGCCCATAACATGCTGTTGATATTTAAGCATATGAAACTGGCAGTTTAAGGCCATAATTGCCAAGGTTGCAGACGTATAAACCTTCTTTCCCCATCTATCCAGTGCCCCGGAATCTCTATCAGAGGGGGAAGGATTTTTGGCTATAGAGGCCTTTACACCTTTGGGACCCTGTGAGATAGTTTCAGGATCAGCAGCAAGTTTTTGCATAAAAATTTGTGGGAGTCAGGAACCCTGTAATATCAGTCTGGCTTACTAGGAGCAAGGGGAAGGGAATCAGGAGTCATGTCAGATTCCAAAAACACATCATCCACAATGTCTAATACAGGAGGTATAGCCAAAGGCCTATGCTGACGAAGAAGGAAATCCCTAAGCCTCTTTTTTGATTCAGAGAAATCCTGACTCTCCCAAGGAAAACGTTCCCTTAAAGTATGCAAGGTTTCTCCAAAAGAATAATCTTCAGGAGGAGATGCAGATGGAATGGATTCTTCTACATCTGAATCCTCATAGGGTGGTATAGAAAATTCCTGATCAGAAGAGGAATCAGAAGAAATAGAAACCTGATCTGAAAATTCATAATCAGTGTCTTGCCTAGGCCTCTTAGCAGAGCGGGGTTGGGAACCCCTGATCAAGGTAAAGTCCTCAGCCATTTTGATCATCTGTTTTTTAGGCACAGGGGCCTGAGCATGTGGCTCATGTGTCGTTTTTTTAGACTTAGAAGTTGATTTTATTTTTAAAGCTGGTGTCAGTTTTAGATAAAAATGTTGAGGCCTGTAAACGCCCTCAGAAGCCAGTGCCTGTTCAGCGGTTCCAGACCCATCCGAGGGAAGAGACATCCGCGGGTTCAATACTGAATCTCATGGCATACCGGACTCCGTATGGGTCTCAGTAGAGGCCTGTAACTCAAAAGTAGCGGTTATCAGGGGCTGCGAAAGTGCCTCACCGAGTACCGGTGAACCAGCGACTAGCTTAGGAGAAGCTTCGTTGTCGGTTTTGGACCTAGACGGTCTGTCTCTTTCTTTGCATTTTTTGTGTACTTCGGTAGTCTGATGGCTATCAGATGACATTTCAGGGTAATTAAATCTGGATCCAAAATATTTTGAAGCAAAAATATACAGACGCTTAATAGTGCGTCGGTTAAATCTAGCACAAAACCAACAGCAAGGCACGTTATGATCTGGGCCTAGGCAAGGAATACAGTACAAATGAAAATCCTTAGGAGGTATTTGCTTCCCACAAGTAATGCAATTATTAACTTTTACTGACATCGGTAAGGAGCAAGAAAAAGTTTCCCCAATGGGGTACTTAGCTTTAATTGAAGACTTTGGTCCTGAAACTCGAATGTGAAAATTTCAGGAGTCGGCCGACCAGCACTTGCTAACTGCTTCGGGCACCGCACGGCAAGAAAGACTGAATAAAATGGCATCAGCTGCATGTTTTATACCCCCGATGACCTGACGTCACGGAAGGAGACAGCAACAGACGCAGGACCCAAGACTTTACACCACAGTGAAAAACTTCTCTAAAGCAAATTTCACACTCCTCAAAACAGAGGTGGAATCCTTCAAAGCCCCCTGGGCATCAAAGGGACCAGACGGTGTCCCAGGCTGCGTCCTACATGAACTCCAAGAAGACCTAAACCCAAACATAAAACTACTGTTCAATCTCAGCCTTACTACAGGATATGTACCCATAGAGTGGCGTACAGCAACAGTGGTCCCTCTCCACAAAGGTGGTGCCTCAACGGATCCTGGAAACTATCGCCCCCATAAGCCTGACTAGCTTGGTCTGCAAAGCTATGGAAAGGATCATCATGGACCTCATAAAGATATTGGGGACCTACAGACACTGGATCCTACCCAGTTCGGCTTTGTTAAGGGCAGATCCTGCCTCTTAAACCTGGTTGATTTCTTTGAAATAGTCACCAAGGCCATTGACGAGGGGAAGGTGATCCACACAGCCTACCTTTGATTCCCAAAGATAAGGAAGGGAGGAGGAAGGTTAAAGAGCATTAGGACCAGCTATTAAACCCTGCAAGACTGCAGTGGCAAATCCAGCTCTAGATTTAGAAAAGATAGGCATGTGGTAATGCTTGGTGAAGGTACGTACAGAGCTGCAGGTAGCAGCTTCTAGGATGTCCTTGGTAGGGACTCCTCTGAAAAAAGCCACGGAGGTAGATGCAGCCCTGGTGGAATGTGATCTTATCCCCTGTGGGGTAGGTTTTCCATGGTGCTTGTAGCAGAAATTAATGCAATGGGCTATCTATTTGGAAATGGTTTGCTTTGAAATGGCCTTCCCCTCTGCCCCTGCACCAAAGCCAACTAGCAGCTGTTCAGATTTTCTGAGAGGCTTAGTCTTGTCCAAATAGAATCTAAGTTGTCTGTGCACGTCCAGAGTATGCAGTATTTGTTCACCTTTTTGTTTTGTGGATTAGGGAAAAAAGCAGGCAAATGAATGGCCAGATTAAGGGCCACACTAGACACCACCTTGGGCATAAAGGAAGGATTAATCCTGAGGGAAACCCTGTCCGCATAGAAGATAATGAAAGGTTCCACTGCCATGAGGGCCTGTAATTCAGACACTCTTCTTGCTGAAGTGATGGGCTAGAAGGAAGGCTGTTTTCCAAGAAAGGAATTTCAACTCAGTTGTTGCAGCAGGTCTATAGGACAGCATCGAATGGACTACATAGCGAATACTATTTAGTCGATCCGATACTGTTGAAATGACAAAATAGCGAAGTCACGAACATCAAATTTTTTCCCAGGGTAGAAAATTCTGTGGGCCGTCTTCGGGACATTGCCATTTACTCCACTATGGTGCGATCTCGGAGTTGGTATATTTAAGTAAGGGGGTGAGAGGGGCACAGGCCCCCACATCGAGGGGCAAAGCCCCCCCCCCCCCCAATTAAGGTTTTTTTTACGGAGCGAATTTTTTCCCTGGGAAAAAATTTGCTGTTCCGTTTGTTCGATATTTTGTTTAGATATTATCGGTACGATGAAATAGCGTTCGCTATTTTGATCGTACCATAATATAGACGCATTGCAGCTGGCTCAAATGGGGGAAGAGTGAGCTTTTCCAATACAAAGTTAAGGTCCCAGGCTGGAGTGGAAGCTCTTCTGGGGGGGGGGGGGGTTCAATTTTTGGCCCCTCTAAGGAATTGTTTTAGCAAGGGGTGACTCAGTATTATATGTGCTGAAATGGCAGAGGCATGAATTTTAATTGACGAGAAGGATAGGCCCTTGTGGAGCATTTCTGTTAAGTACTTTAGAATATGAGGCAAGCTGGGCACAGTTGTGCCCATCCCCTGAGCCTGGCTCCAGGAACAGTATCTTTTCCACTTTTCAGCATAGGATTTTCTAGTAGGCCTCCTTGCCTCCAGAATGACATACCGAGGGATGCTAGAGGAGAGCTCAAGGAATTAGCCAGGCTGCAAGGTTCAGGGTTTGAAGCCGAGGGTGCAGAATCTGGCCTGCCTGCTGGGACAGCAGAGAAAGGGTCTGAGGCAGGTGCCATGGTTGTAGCAGTGACATACTGCGCAAGAGGGGGTACCAGTGCTGGCGTGGCCAGTCTGGTGCAATCAGTATTGTCCTTGGCTTGTCCTGTTTGATATTTAGTAGAACCTTTGAGAGGAGAGGCAGAGGGGGAAAGGCATAAACAGAGAGGCTTTCCCAGGTAAAGGACAGGGCATCCACTTTCCAAGCTCGACTGTGGAGAGTTCTTGTGCAGAATTTGTTCAATTGGTAGTTCTGAGGGGAGGCAAACAGGTCTACCTCTGGGGTCCCCCATTTGTTCAAGAGGTTGAATATTTTGGGTTCTAGCTTCCATTCATGTGGGTCCATAAGATTTCTGCTTAAGTTGTCTGCCAGTGAATTTAGTTTCCCTGGCAGGAATTGTGCTTGTATGTGTACTTGGTAGCTCAAGGCTGTGTTCCACAGAGCCATGGCTAGTCTGCACAGAGGGTACGAGAGGGTTCCCCCAGCTTGTTTATGCGTTGTCTGTCCTTATCAATAGTTGTCCTGGAAGAATACAGTCTTTGAAGGCTGTCCGAGCATTCTGTACAGCTAACATTTCTTTTTGATTGATATGCAGGTGCATCTGTCTCTGGTTCCATTTGCCCTGAATGCACTGCCCTGCCATGCGAGCCCCCCATGCATAATCTGGTGCAGCTGTTAGGGTTTGAGCAGCAGGGGGTAAAGTGAAAGGGAGTCCCTTGTTGTGGTAGCAGGCCTCTGCCCACCAAAGGAACTCTGTCTTCATACAAGGAATGATAGAAATCATTGTTTTCAGGTCCTGAGAATGTTGACACCATAGGCTTTTTAGATACCATTGGAGTTTCCTCATATGCAGTCTTGCATATGTAATTAGAACGCAAGAGGCCATGAACCCCAGAGCTTGCAGTATTTTTCTTGCAGATAGCTGGGGTTTTGTGGCCAATAGTTTGAAGTAGGTTGTCAAATAAAGTTGTTTCTCCAGAGTGAGGAATGCCATTTGGGAAGTTGTGTTCAAGCTTGCTCCCAGGAATACAATCTGTTGGCAGTGTACTAGGTAAGATTTCTTTTTATTGATGTTGTACCCCAGTGAGGTTAGAAGTTTCATTACGAATGCTAGGTGTTGCAACAGCAAGTCCTGGCATTCTGCCTGAATCAGACAATCGTCCAAGTATGGGTAAATCTGAATACATCTCTGCCTGCAAAATGCAATGGCTGGAGCTAGACACTTTGTGAATACCCTGGGCACAGTAGATAAGCTAAAGGGAAGTGCAGAGAACTGAAAGTGCATGGAGCCCACCCTGAAACGTAGGTATTGTCGGCAGGATCCTCTTATTGGGATGTGCAGGTAAGCTTCCTTTAAGTCTAAGGTTGCCAGCCAGGCATCCTTGGCTAGCATAGGAAGAAGCTGTTGAGTTAGCATTTTAAATTTTGGAACTGCCAGAAAGGTGTTGAGAATACAGATGCCCAGGATAGGATGCCAGGAGTTGTCTTTTTTGGGTACCAGAAAAAGTCTTGAATAAAAACCTTGTCCCCTTTGTTCTGCTGGGACAGGTTGAATAGCCCTGATACTGAGAAGAGAGAGAACCTGCTGTTGGGCCTCCGCCCATTGATTTGGAAGTAGGTTTGGCCAACCATTTGGGGTTGGTAGTGTGTGGAAGTGGAATCTGTATCCTTGGGAAACTATGTTCAAGACCCATTTGTCCTGGGTAATGAGTTCCCAGTTTTTTTGCATGAAGGGCAAGCTTTCCTCCCAAGGGAGCAGGTAGCTGAGCAGGGCTTGGAAGGGTTAAGGTTAAGTCTTTGTGCCATTTTTCCATAGGGGGGTGGCTTACTACTCCCTGCTATGGAAGTGGGAGCCCCCACTGCTTAGATCTGTGCGTAGCCTGAGACTGTAGCCTAGGTGGTCTGCTGTTCTTGGGTTTGGACTGGAAGGGACTGGAAAGGACCTTTTCTTTGAAGGCCAATGTCTACTGAATCTGGGAGGCTGTACTTGTACGAAATCTTTAACAGTTTGCATAGATTTAGCTTTTTCCTCCATCCTTTTGAGGACTTCTGCTTTGTTGCCAAAAAGGCGGTCTTGGTTCAAGGGAGCATCCAGTAATTTAGCTTTAACATTATCTGGCAAGTTTTGTTCCTTAAGCCAAGCATGCCTTGTAAGTACAGACCCAGTGACAGCAGCCCTGCAAGATACTTCTAAAGCATCAAAACCACATTGCAAAGTATGTTTACCAACTTGTTCTGCAGAATGCATTAAATCTTGTAATTGTGTGTGTTCAGCAGAGTCAGGAATCATCATTTTCTGTTTAAGTAGCCCCATAATATGCTGCTGATACTTTAGCACATGAAACTGGCAATTTAAAGCCCTAATCACCAAAGTAGCAGAAGTGTATACCTTCTTACCCTATATGTCTAAGGCTATAGAATCTCTATCAGAAGGGGTATGATTTTTGGCAGCAGTAGCCTTAATGCCTTTTGGTCCTTGGGAAATGGTCTCTGGATCCACAGAAGGATTCTTGAAGAGGAACTTGTGAGAGTCAGGTACTCTGTAGTACCAGTCAGGTTTTCTGGGAGCTGGGGGAACAGTGTCTGGGGTAAGGCTAGATTCCAAGAAAGCATCATCTACAATGTCCAGAACAGGAGGGCTAGCTAAAGGCCTGTGTTTAGGCAGGAGTAAGACAGTCTCGTTTTGGACTGGCTTTCCCAGCAGACATGTTCCCTAAGAGTATGCAAGGTTTAACCGAAAGAAAAATCTTCTGGAGGGGAAGCAGACTGAATGGAATCCTCTGCATCAGAATCCTCATAAGTAGACAAGGGCAAATCCTGGTAATCAGAAGGAACAGAAATATCAGACTCCTAAATCAGAAGAATCAGAAAGAAATTCAATTCTAGGTCTTAGAGGGAGAAGGCTGGCTTTCCCTAATTAAGTTAACAAGGTCTTCAGCCATTCTAAGCATTTGTTTTTGAGGCATATGGGCCTGAGCCTGTGGTTTGGTCGGTTTTCTAGGCGTAGTGCGAGTTTTTGGCCTGAGGAATTCGGACCTTCTGGATGGAAACAATGGCATCTGTTTAATATGAATGTCTGTAGGCCTGAATACACCTGCAGAAGCCGGTGCCTGCACAGGGGCTCCGGACCCATCCAAGGTAGAAACCTCCGCAGGTTCCATAGTCGAAGCAGCATCTCGCGGCATACCAGACATCTAATGGGTCTCAGTAGAGGCCTGCGAATCTGAAGTAGCGGGTATCGGGGGCTGCGAAAGCGTCTCACCGAGTACCGGTGGACTGACGACTACCTTAACGGTAGCGTTGTTGGCAGTTTTGGACCTATGCGGTCCCTCTCTTTATCCTTACTTTTTTTGGAAGATCGGTAGTTTGGTGGCTTAACGAAGCCATTTTGGAGTACCGAGATAGAGTACGAAAGTAATTGGCTGCAAAAATAGCCCGACGATGAAGAGTTCGGGGGTTGAACAAGGCACAAAACAGACAGCGAGGGACATCGTGGTCTGGGCCTAAACAGGGGATGCAGTAAGAAAGAAAATCTCTGAGGTATTTGCTTTCCACAGGCAAGACAATTGTTAACTTTTACTGACATCGGTTGGAGCAAGAAAAAGGATCCCCAATGGGGTACTTATCTTTTTTGATGACTTCGGGTCTGAAAGTCGAAAACAAAAACTTCAGGATATGGCCGACAGGCCCTTGCGAACTGCTTCTGCTTCGGGCACCGCATGGCAAGAAAGACTGAAGTAATGGCGTCTGCTGCATGTTTTATACCCCTGACGACTTGACATCATGGAAGAAGAGACAGCATCCAATGCAAGAATCTTAAGACTCTGGTATTCAGGCCGGCGGAGGGCTACCTGCAGGCAGATGACCCAAATGTGATGACTGCAACAGTGAAACACAAAGAACATCAATAAATACAGGGGAGGAATGAGGTTTAAAAGAAGGCAGGACCTTAAATGACCTATGGAATGTCTGACTGAAAATGATTGTGTAGATAAGTGGTGTACAACAAACATTACAGTTTGTGATGTAAAAACACTTGCAACTAGGATCGTGTTGGTGTGGTTTGTTTTCACTTATATAAATGTATGACTGCCTATGTCTTAAGTGATGGTTTAATAAAGCTGCTTCTTGTTTAAAAAAGGTAGGAATTGAATAATTTATGTAATGTTGCTCAAGTTATAGGATATATAACAATAAGTATAATGTTTATAAAGGTGAACTTAATACAGTTTGATCGCTTTTATATAAATGTAAATTTGTGCATGTCATAAGGGATAATTCAATGTTGTTGTTTGTCTTTTCCCAGTTAGGGGTCGCCACAGCAGAACTCCAGTCTGCTAATGATTGGCAGTAGATTTTTACGGTGCCAAGTTGCCAGCTAGACGCCCAGCCTTCAACGAAGGCACACCCATTCACGCATGCCTTTCGGAATGCCACTCAACCACGGGGATGACATGCAGACTCCACACAGAAGGCACTCCCCGCACTCCAGCCGAGAATCGAACGGGAGAACCTCTTGCTATAAGGCAACAATGCTACCGTTGCACCACCGCGGATTATACAACTGATAATTCAATAAAGGTATTAAAAAAGATTATGCATAAAATTTTCCCCAATGGGGTACTTTTCAGTGTCTTCTTTCACTGGTGTGACCAACCGACGGATTGACTGGCACTAACGGCAAGACCTGGGGTCATGGCACCGACTGATTCCCCTTATACCAAAGCGTACAGACATCGGATAGGGTGTCCGCCGGCTCCTAGGAGGGAAAAGTTTTCTATGGTAGGTTGGGCCAGCCAAGGGCTTCCATGGCAGGAAATCCCACAAGTTAAGAGTGCAACAGTGAAACACAAGAACATCTGTGGTTCCCTTAACTTACCCTTTACCAACTCCAGCTGTTTTTTTTTTGATTTTGTAGTAAAATGTTAGAAAAGTTCTGTTCTTACCATAACGTTCCATCTGAGTAGTAGACTTCATTCTTCTGCACATATGGGTATACTGATCCGATTCGGATCAGAGCCGGCAAAAACTTTTCAAGCATCAGCTCAAAGCTCCTCCCCTACCTATATTACCTCACTTCCTCCTATCTAGCCCCAGATTGAGTTTGCCGTCACTAAAAAGCGACAACCAAAAACCCTAAACAGGATAACCTAAAGAGTGAGGGGGACAGAGGGAGGGAGGGAGGGAAGGAAAGTGCAGAAGAATGAAGTCTACTACTCAGATGGAACGTTATGGTAAGAACATAACTTCTTTACCTGAAGTAGTTGACATCACTCATTCTGCACATATGGGACAGAGTCCCCAGCTACTTGAATTCCTGGGAGGCCCTTATGGAAGAATATTTCTGAGCACCGCAGAGCCAAAGGATGCTCTCCCTCTAGAAATAAAATCCAATTTGTAATGAGAGATGAATGTGTGCGAATATGCCCAAGTAGCTGCTGCACAAATATCATCTAATGAAACTCTTGACCAGAAAGCTGCAGAAGTGGCCATAGCTCTAGTGGAATGAGCCTTTAATACACCAGGAGGAGATAACCCTTTGTCCTTATAGACCTGCGCAATACACAGGGTGATCCACCTTGCTAAGGACACTTTCGTAACTGCTTTGCCCAAAAATGGTTTAGAAAAAGAGAAACAACTGATCAGACTTCCGGAAGGGTTTAGTCCTATGGAGGTAACAACGAAACTGTCTATGGACATCCAACAAATGAAGCTGGAAATTTGGGAAGAAGACTGGCAAATTTATGGATTGATTAATATTGGCTGCTGAAGACACTTTGGGAAGAAAAGAAGGGTTCGTGCGCAACGAAACCCTATTCTTCTGAAAAGCCAAATAGGGCGGCAAGGAGGATAATGCCTGCAACTCAGAAACTCTTAACCGAAGTGATGGCGACCAAGAATGCTGTCTTCCATGACAAGAACTTCATCGGAACTGAACCGGCTGGCTCGAAAGGGGGAGAGGTCAAGGCCTGAAGGACTAAAGTCAAATCCCAGGGGGGCACGGTTTCTTTAACTGGAGGTCGCAATAAAAATGTGCCCTTCAGGAAGGCTTTACAGAGTTTGGCCGAAGCCAGAGCAACCTTATTTTCACCCACATGAAAATTAGAGATGGCAGCCAGTTGAACCTTGATGGTGGAAGCACTAGAGCCTGACTGAAAAAGATCTGCCAAAAAATCCAGCATGACCAGAACAGGGGCTGTAAATGGGTTCTGACTGCGCTGAGAGGCCCAAACGCAAAAACGTTTCCACTTGCTATTGTACAGTTTCCTAGTGGAGGCCTTAAGAGAAGCTACCAGAATATTCTTAACAGGAGACGAACGTCCGGGAGTCCTGATGATCATGGGAACTGGAGCAGCCAGTCAGTCAGCTTGAGATTGTCCAGGTTGGACAGGGGCAAGCCCGACGGATGAGAAATTAGATCCAGACCTGGATCTAGAGCCCATAGAGGGGCCAACATGTGAGACCATAGGAAGGGAAACCACACTTGACGTGGCCAGAAGGGAGCTATGAGAATGACTTTGCACTGCAGCCGGCAAGCTCTCTGAAGGAACTTCGGAATCAGAGGTAACGGGGGATAAGTATACAGTAGCCCGGGAGGCCAAGCATGGACTAGAGCATCACTGGGGGCATCCCCCCAGAGGGGGGATCAGAGTGAAGAATTTGCTGCACTTCATGTCGGAAGGAGAAGATGTGAAGAGGTCGCAGCAAGGTTGACCCCAAACACGGAAGATCTTTTCCGCCACCGATTGTTTCAGGGACCACTCGTAGGGAAGCAGGATAGCCCTGCTGAGACTGTCCGCCAGAATGTTTGAGCGTCCCGGGATATGCGTTGCTACGAGAAACCGGCTGGTGGATATGGCCCACTCCCAAACTCTCATGGCCTCGCGACAAAGTGGGTAGGATCGGGTCCCTCCCTGTTTGTTTATATACCAGACTACAGACATGTTGTCTGATTGAATGGCTATCGTCCCCGGAGGTAGGACCGGGTGGAAGGCTCTCAATGCTAACAAAACTGCCCTCATTTCCAGGATGTTGATTTGTAGCTTGGTCTCTGGAGGGGACCACATGCCTTGGACAGTTCTTCCCAGGAAGTGCTCCCCCACCACCAGAGCTGGGAAGCATCCGTGGTCACCGTGACTTGAGCCTGAGGGGCTAGAAAGCTGTGCCCCGCAAATATGTCCACAGAGTGAAGCCACCACAGGAGTGCCATTCTGCATGCCCGATTGATATGGATGTGGAAACTCATCGGAAGGTCTAGCCAGGACCAGCGGACTGCCAGATTCCACTGAAGGACTCATGTGAAGACGTGCAAGAGGGAGTATAGAGATTGCTGCTGCCGTGGAACCCAGGGCCCTGAGAACATTGGCTGCTGTGACTACCGCGTGATCCAAGATCACGGAAACATGGAGTCTGAGATTCGCTATCCTTTCCGGAGTGAGAAAAATCTTTGACTGAATTGAATCCAACCGAGCCCCGATGAAGTCTATGATCTGAACCGGAGTCAGGTGGGACTTGTTGAGATTGATTGAGATGCCTAACTTGTGAGCCAGACCAAGGAAGTAGTGTAGGGAACGATACAGGAGACGCTTGGTGGATGCAGCGAAGAGCCAGTCGTCTAGGTAGGGGAATACCTGAATGCCCTGAAGTCTCAGGTGAGCCGCTATGACCACCATAACCTTGGTGAACACCCTGGGGGCTGTGGTGAGACCAAAGGGTAGGGCTCGGAACTGAAAGTGACTGGCCCCTAGCCGGAAGCGGAGAAACCTCCTGGAGCTCCTGTGGACCTTGATGTGATAGTAAGCGTCCTGGAGGTCTAACGAACACATCCAGTCGCATTCTCTCAGAAACGGTAGACTAGACTGTAGAGTGACCAGCCGGAATTTCTGTTTCTCTACCGACAGGTTGAGGATAGACAGGTCCAGAATGGGCCTGAGGTCCCCAGTCTTCTTTGGCACTAAAAAGAACTTGGAGTAGCTGCCTGATCCGGACTGATATGGGGGGGACCGGCTTGATGGCTCGTTTTTGTAACGGCTTCGAAACCTCTAAAGCTGCAGCCTCCCCATGAGCGGGTGGGACATCTGGAAGGCGAGCTGGAGATATGGGATGTGAAATGAAGGGGAAAGAATATCCTCTGGATATGACACAGAGGTCTGCAGTAATGGACTCCCATGCCACTGGATGCAAGGAAAACCTTCCCCAGACTGCCTCGAGTAGAGCAGCCGGGCAACCCCTTAGGGTTGTTGAGCGAGTCTGTCGGAAAAAGTTTCCCTAGACCCAAAGTTTCTGGGACCCCCTCTGCCCCTGGGGCGGCGTAGGTCTTGTCCCCCTCGGCCTCTGGGGGACGAATAATCCTGAGTGTCACAAAAGGACTGATTTCCAGAACCACATCTTTTGCCCCGTTTGGTTCCTGGAGTAGGACCTCTGGGGGTTAGAGAAGCGGATTCCGATGGCCGACAAAGTCTTTCCGTCCTTCTCACTCTGGGTTAGTGTCACATATGGTCTTTCCCAAAGAGGGATGATACATCGAATAGGGCGTTGATGAAAGACGCCTTAAAGGGGTCCACAAATTGACACAGCCTGATCCAGGTGTGTCACCTCAAAGCAACGCCTGTACCTGAAGATCTAGCAGCACCCTCCGTGGCATGAGAGAGGAGACACAGAGGTATTAGTCACGGATTTCAGCATAGTCATCTTGGCAGTAAAGGACTGCTTGTCCTGCTGCGACAGAGATTCCGGGGGCGACTCAGTTAGCTCCGATAAAAGGTCTTGTTGCAGTCGAATGACATGTGCCAAGTAATTCAGAGCACGAATAGAAAATGTCGCTGACGAGTACATGCGCTTCCCAAAATGATCCATCGACCTGGACTCCTTGTCTGGTGGATGAACCGAGGAACTCTCCTGTGCTAGTTCCTTCTTTGTAGCGGCTGCAACCACCAAAGCGTCTACCAGGGCTCCCTTGGACCATGCCTGCCTGTCCGATGGTGGAGAAAGGCTCTGCAGTGTCAGGATCCTTCCATGCCCTAGTGGTGATGAGGTCCACCAAAAGGTCAGCTGGTGGGGAAACCCAGGAAGTAGATGGGCCCGGGCCAAAGGCATCCAGGAATACGGACTCATCCGCAGAGGGTTTGGGAGCAGACCAACCTCCTCTTTGGCGGAGTAATCTCCATAATGTCTCCAAACGAGACGTCCTTGGGAGGTGATCTGGGGGAAGCCTCTCCTTCATCCAAGTCTGTATCAGTGGCAATGGACTCAGGGGAGTCCAAGTGCCTCCTCTTGCACTTACGAGGTTCCTCTCCACTGTGAATCTCTGGAGAGGATTCGTAAGCCTCTGGGGGTTCCCTGAGGGAGAACGACCTTGGGCTGCCTTGGCACGGGCTGTCCCTTAGACAGGGCAATGGTAGCAAAATCCAAAATCACGGGGATCTGGGCCGGATCCGAGAATGTGAGCTGTGGTCTCAACCCCTGGGAGAGGATCCTTTCCACGGCCCCGAAAGCAGATTGAGAGCACACCTCCATAGAACGCAAGAAGAGGCTCTCCCCGGCACAGAAGCTGGAACCGGAGCCAACTGCGGGGTTGTCCGGGTGCCGAGGGTAGGATCCAAAGGAACGAGATCCCGACTCTCTGGTCGGGCTCCCTGACCATGGCTCCAAGAGTCCCCTGGATCAGAGATCGGATCCGAAGAACTCAAGTTGACGGCCGGCGTCGAGGAAACTAAAACCATCTGCACCGACCCCATGGCTCCGAAAGGTCTCTGCCCCGAAAACCCCGAAACATCGGGTCGGATCGGGGAAGGAGCAATAGGGTGGAACATAGCAGCAGCAGAAGAACCCTCACTAATGGGAAAGGGTCCTGTAAGACCCCCATCTGAATCTGGTTCTGGCTGAACCTCCTCATCAGCCTGTCCATATCAAGTTCGGATACACTCAGAGTCGATCTGGAAGAAGTGACCGACTCGGGTCTGGGTCGGATCAGAGGGGAGTGCCTCGGCTCCGATGGAGAACGAGACCTAGATATCTTAGCAGAGGGACTGGAAAAAGACTCCCTGTCCGGAGATCTTTTCCTGGTCCTGTCTCTCTCTATGGCGCCTTTCTTTCTCTCTTGTCCCTACCTCTCTGGGGCGACTCCAAAGAAGCAGGCCTGGAGGGAGGTTGAGTCCCTGCCTGCACAGAGTCACTGGCTGGAGAGGAAACCGAGGCAGACTCCAGGGCAGAAGCAGGTAGCAAGCCTTTAGCCACAAGCTTAGCCCGACGATCCTTCAGCGCCCTTGGGTTAAACCCTGAACAAATGTCACAGGATACTGACAGATGGGCGATCCCTAAACATAGAACACAGAGTGTGGCCATCGGCTGTAGAAAGCTTATGACCACACTGTGCACTTTTTGAAGAGAACTTTAGTCTGTTCAGCCATAACAATGACAGAAAAAAGCCCTAAACGGACCACATGCAAACACACACTAAACCGTGGGCCTAGGCAAGAACCAGAACACAAAACTACCACTAGAGAATACAAACTAAAAACTTACCAAACACAATGTAAGGGAGGAAAAAGGGAAGGAATTCACACTCAACAAATGGCAAAAAGTACCAAAAACCTTACCACCTAGCTAAGAGCTCAGAGACCACGATGCTGACGAGCGGCAAACGAGATCTGGGGCCAGATAGGAGGAAGTGAGGTAATATAGGTAGGGGAGGAGCTTGGAGCTGATGCTTGAAAAGTTTTTGCCGGCTCGGATCCGTATACCCATATGTGCAGAACGAATGAAGTCAACTACTTCAGATCATATTTTTCTTCTTCCCTCACCACCTCAATCTATGCTCTCTCTCATGTCTAGATAATCTCTAACCTCATCTTTTTCTATCCAGTTTCCCCCTACAAACCCTTCTTCAGCTTACTTTGAGAAACTACAATGTCCACACTACAATAAGAAATTAGATCAGATGACATTATAATACAACTGTCAGCTATAATTGCATAGAACTTAATTTCTGGTGTAGTGCATGTCTTGTACAAGAAATTATACAAAAAATCTACAAGTATATGTGGAGCTTTTCTCCCCGCGCCTCTGCTGAAAATGGGTCTTATCCCAGTCAGACTTTCCTGGTAAATAAATGTAAAGTAAAATAAAATAAATAAATCAAACAGTTAAGCACTAAATTTGCACCAATATTCTGGCATTTTTTCAGTATTGTACTACCTTCTTATATGTGAAAGAGAAGCTAGTTTCTATAGTTCCAGTCTGAGTGAAAAAAATGTTTATGTAATGTTTTAACTTTGCTGTTACTATAACTTACCTTAAACAGCTTGCATTCCAGTCCATTAAACTTGCTGTTACCGCAATCACAACGGAAGTTCCTGTTAATGAAATTACAAAGTACCATTAGACAAGATGCATAGCCACATTGCTGGAAAATCCTGCAACTGTGATGCTCTCCCTACAGAAAAAGCCTTAAACTGCAATCCTTTACTTCAGAGTTCACAACTGAAAAGTATACATGCTGAAGGAAACTGCCAAGAGGCAAGTATACAAGGTCAGTATCGTTTGCAAAAGTGCTTCAAACTACTTGTTTGCTAAAATATGCATTTGCAGGTTCTACAATTATAAAATGCAGTAACTTGCATGGCAAAAATCTACACCCCTTTCTAACATCACAGTCGTAATATGAAGACTGACATCCAAACACTGCATTGTACATGATGAACAACTTAGAGAAAATCCACAACACAGAAATAACTAGTACATCTAAAATTCTGGTAAAAACACAACTGAAAAGTGGGAATGTAGTTTGCTAAAGCACTGTAGTAAAAAAAAGCCCCACCTTAAGTGTAGCCAGAAAAGAGGCCAGTATGACACTATGCAAGGAATAGCACAAATTTTTGTATCAAAAGTCACAGCCACTACAGCGCACCCTACAACTCAAAGCAAAACATTAAGCAGCATTACACTTGAGCACTGGGGAAATAAAACCACGCAACACAGCATGAGGAAAGGATAACAGTTAGGCAAGTAGAATGTACAAAAGCCCAGTCATCAATATAAGCAGGAAATATGCACTCAAACATCCTTTACTGCTGCAGAATCTTACTATTCAAAAGCATTCCTACAGAAGAGGAGCTGCATGCAAACATCATACTAACATAAAAACTTAAAAGCAGTTGGAGGGGGACATTTTGTTCTGATGAGGTTAAATGATGTGTCTAGCAGCCATTCATGTCTCATGGGTCATATTCAAGTCATACCAGCTCAAATTTTCTCATCATCAATTCACTTCAAAAAAGCATTAAACTCCATCTAAAACACTTAAATGTGCTGAGCACAGTGTTAACCACAGGAGGGGAGATGCAACTATCATGGCAGCTGAAGGAACAGGGCACTAAGTACACAGGTAAATTAATGCATTAGCTTAACGGTACAGGCCCAACTGCTGTTTCCTGGAGTGATACAGCATTACTAAACAAATGGAAAGCGAGCAGATGTAAGTGCATACCATAACTGTATATGGTCGGGAGTATACACACTGTTGCAGTTAATAACTTATGAGATTTCTGCAGCAGGTGGCTTGCCAGCTAGCTTGACTTCTAAAGCTTAGTACCCTTCCCCTTCCAGGCCAGGAAAGCACCCTTCCACTTGGGCATCGGACTAGCAATAGTAAAGAGGACATCCACCCTCACTATTTTTAGTTCTTGCTTGTTGTTGTCTTTCGGCTTTTCCTGGTTAGGGGTCGCCACAGCGGAACTCCGGTCCGCTAATGATTGGCAGTAGATTTTCACGAACGCAGAGGTGCCAGCTCAATGTTCAACCTTCAACGAAGGCACGCCCATTTACGCACGTCTTTCGAACGCCCACCCAACCGGGGGAGGACATGCAGGACTCCACACAGAAGGCACTCCCCGCACTCCAGCCGAGAATCAAACGGGAGAACCTTTTGCTGTGAGGCAACAACGCTACCGCTGCACCACCGCGGCTTGTCCTGGCAATATAACTTTGTGGTCTGAAGCAGGGAACTGTCTGCCCTGGTGGGAGCAATTTCCAGGAAGGCAGATGCCAACCTGAGGAGAGACTAACTCATTTAGGGAAACACAGGGAAGACAAAGTTCATCATACACAGTCCACTGTTGCAGTGACTTCAGAAGATTCCAAAAGCCTAGACACAAGTGGGTGGCTGGACCTTGAGAACAGTAGGTTGCAGCAGCCTTCTGTAAAATGTCAGAGGCAAATTAATTCTACCATGTGCAATGTCCAGATTGTAATGCTTAAAAAAGGTGTGGACAGATGTTCAGGTAGCCGTTTCCAAAACAGAATAGGTGTTGACTGCCTCCCAGTCTCCCTAAAGATGGGAGAGTGGTAGCTGCAGTAACCCTAGTGACGTGAACCATAATTTAGACAGATACAAGTTTGCCAGTAAAGTATCCAACGGCAAGTGCATTGCATTTAAAGTATGTTTAACAACTGGATCTTCTTTGCAAATAAAATAAAAAGTATTATTTTCAGATTTTTTCTCTGCTGTACAAGTAAAGTGCAAAATCCTTTCCCAGCCATTGAGCTGATGCAAAAGACACGAGGCAAACAGAGTTGCTCCAGAATGCAGTTGAGGTTACATAGTGGAGTAAGTTTCCTCTTACTGTCACCTTAAGTGCACCCCCACTGAGGGGCTGCTTTTCTGGCAAAAGTTGAGGATACCAAGGCAAACAAGCTGAAATGGCTGAAACGTGCACTTTTACAGAGACATAGAACTCCACTTTGTAAGGTTCTTAGAGGTAAGCAAGGATCAAGAATACAGAAGCTGTATTTGGGTAAAGACTTTGCCTTTGGTGCCAAATGAAAAAGTTCACTCATTTAGCTAGTTATGTTTTTCTTGTACTTGTTTTTTTAGCCTTACTCAGAATGTAGAGAGTACCCTTTGAAAACCAGTGCCAAGAGGAAACAACTGCTTCATCATCCATAGTGTCAGCATTAAGAGTGGATTGGGGTGTATGACTAACCCCTTCCTATGTGCCAAGAAATCCACGTGCTGAGACAATATTACAGGCACTGTACTTGCTAGACTCAGCAGAATGTAGAACCAGTGCTGCCCGAGTCAAAAGGGGGCTATAATCAGCATTTTGTCCTATCCTCCATTATCTTCCATACCAACTTATGGTATGGAACCAGCTGGTTCAGAACTCTCAGCGTTTCCAGTGAAGCAAAAGCAAGAATGTCCATCTCTGGCACATCCCACTTACTAACCATGTCCAAATGTCCCTGTTTAGCATCCACTAAGATGGTATGCTAAGGGGCACTCAAGATCAGAGCTGGATTATGATCAAATGGTCAACAGACCAGTTACCCCCTCCCCCACAGCCAATTCCGGAATACCATTATTTGACTGTGTTGCTCCAATTACCATGAACACAGTTCCAACCTGTCAGTGGGCAATGATTAGAGATTTGGATACAATTTAAAACCTTGAGACCCTGGAGGGTTTACACAGGTTGACGACGAAAGGCCCTGGATGTGGGGGGCGAAACAAACTCAACCCAATCACACACAATTTCACAAACCCAGATGGACATTGCTAAACAAAAGCAAAGTCTTGCTTTGAATTTTAAAATAGACTTAACGTGGACTGCCGCGGTGGTGCAGTGGTTAGCGTTGTCGCCTCACAGCAAGAGGCTCTCCGGTTCAATCTCCGGTTGGGTTGTCTTCTGTGCAGAGTCTGCATGTCCTCCCTGTGGTCGTGTGGGTTTCCTCCGGGTGATCCGGTTTCCTCCCACATCCCCAAAGACATGCTGCAAGTGGATTGGACACGCTAAAAATTGGCCCTAGGCTTGAATGCGTGCGTGTGCCTTCTGTGGAAGGTTGGGTGCTGGGCTGGCAACTCGACACCGTAAAAGCTCCACTGCCAATCATGAGCGGACAAGGTGATCTGCTGTGGTGACTCCTAACTGGGAAAAGCCAAAAGAGAGAGAGATGAACAGTAAACTTCTCTTCCTTTAAAACATACATGCATGCATGGAACATACATCTGGCCAGTGACAGATTACATGTACCTTGGACCACAGGCAGTCGCACCATGGGCCTCCACATGCATTTTAAGTACCATGTATAAATGCAGCTGTTTTGAGTCACCACTCTGATTAAACAAGCAATGTAATTTAAAACAAAAACTTTTTTTAAGGAATGTACGTTAAACTTGTAGTTTTGAATTTTTTTCTAGTAAGCAGTTAAAATGCATAAACCAATAGTGACAAAAGTACCAATTCAGAACATTTCAACCATAAAGGGCCACTCAAACTGCTACTGTTATATCCACCAATATCCGTAATGAATTACAGCCACTTTATCGACTGTCTACATATTACATGTCTGATTGTATGCATATGAACCACAGTAAAGTATCTTCATTTGATTTGCACAAATGCACACTAGTCCTGAAAAGACAGACAAATGAATTTTTTACTTTCAGTTCAGCAGGGTCAGTCATTTTAACCTAAGACATCCCCAAACTTAGCAATTACAAAGTCAACTGCAGCCTTCACAGATATCGGTCAAAAAAAATTAGGATGATGACCAAAGTCAAATACACATACAATAGCCAAACTATTCCAACTTAATTTACAGGCAAACACACACGTCCTGCAAAGCCATATTAAACAGCAATTAGAAATGACCAGATAATAACAGCATAAGGTACTTTCAACCTCAAAGAGCCCCCACCCCCACCAGCAGTTACAGCCACTTTGTTGCCTGTAGACACCCCCTTTACGGTTATAAATAAATAAACAGTTTGCACTTACTGGCAGCTTTGGTTGAACTATATATGAACCTGCATAAAGAAAACTAGCATACCATAAAGATCCAGCCATGTGAAACACAGTTTAAGTAAGAGTATTTATGACTAGCAAAAAAAAAAGAAGTTACGTCTTACCATAACGTTCCAGCTGTGTTTTAGATCTTTTTTCATTCTTTACTGTTAGGACTTCGGTTCAGTCCTCGGAACCAACACAACCAATACAAAGCTCGTGCCAGCCAAAAACTCTCAGCTAAGACCTAGCCATAATGCCCCTCTCAGTCTCAACTAATAAGGAAATCCTAAAGTCCACCAGGAGTCCAGGCAGGGGAAAGGAGGGCGGGAAGTAATGAACGAATAAAGATCTACAACACAAACATAACTTCTTTATCTGATGTTGTAAATCTTTATTAATTTCCTTATTGTTAGACCGAGTTCCCAGCTACTCAAGTCCTAGGTGGCCCTAAGGAAGGACATTCCTGAGCACCATAGAACCAAAAGATGCTCATCCCCTGGAGGCCAAATCCAATTTGTGATGAATGACAAAGGTACGAGACCTTGCCCAAGTGGCTGCTGTGCAGATATCATCCAGAGAGGCTCTGGAATGAAAGGCCACTGAAGTGGCCATTGATCTGTTAGAGTGAGCCTTTATTCTGGAAGGCAAAGGCACTTTGTTCTGATGGTATATGAAAGTAATGGGGTTTCCGAGCCAAAGAGATAGTCATTTTGGAGACAGGCCTACCCAATCCAAGTCCTGCAAAGGCCACAAACAGTTTATCCGTTTTTCTGAAAGATTTAGTTTTGTCCAAGTAGAAACGAAGTTGCCTATGAACATGAGGGTATGCAAAAGGTATTCCCCTCTATTTGAATGATGAGGGAAGAAAACCGGTAGGTCAATAGATTGATTAATGGAAAACCTGGAAATGACCTTGGGCAAAAAGGAGGGATCAGTAAGTAGGGCACCTTCCCTATGAAAAATTAAGTAAGGTCTCTTGACACTCGAGGCCTGCAACTCAAGATACTCTTCTCGCAGAGGTAAGGGCTACTAGAAGTAGAGCTTTCCAAGACAAAAATTTCAAATCACATGAGTTAGAAAGCTCAAAAGGAGGACCTGTTAACTGAAGCACCAATGTCAAGTCCCAAGGCTCTATAGGAAGCTTGACAGGAGGTTTAATATGTAATGCTCCTTTCATGAAGGTTTTGCACAGTCGGTGTGACATAACAGATGAATTGTAGACTCCATTGTGAAAATTTGCAATCGCTGCTAAATGTACTGTTAATTGTCGATGCTGAAGCTCCAGTATGCAAGAGGGTAGTGAGATATAGGATCTTCTGAACAGGCATGGAGAAGGGGTCTAAGTTTTGTTCTTTGGCCCATCTAGAGAACCTAGTCCACTTACTAGAATAAATTTTCCTGGTGGAAGGTTTGTGTGAAGCCAGAAGAATATCGCAAACGGGATGAAATATCAGGTAGCCTGGCAATCATCAGAAGTGGAGAAACCAAGCTGTGAGCTTGAAGCTGCGGAGATTGGGGTGAATCAGTCCCGGAGGATGAGACAGCAGACCTTGGGATTGATCCAGGATCCACAGGCTGTGAATCAGGTGAGGCCATAGGAAAGGGAACCAGACTTGACAGGGCCAATAAGGGGCAAGGATGATCACTCCACTTCTCAACCTTTGAGCTTTCTGGAGGAGTTTCGGGATGAGAGGAAACAGAGAAAAGGCATACAGCAGACCCAGGGGCCAATCGTGCATCAAAGCATTCCTTGGTGACTCCCCCTGAAAGGGGGGGGGGGAATCAGGGCAAAATAGCTTCTGCATTTGTTGTTTAGGGGAGAAGTAAACAGGTCGCAGCAAGGCCTGCCCCAATGGTGGAAGATCTGATCCGCTATTATAGGACTGAGGGACCACTTGTGAGGCATCAAAATATTCCTGCTCAGATCGTCTGCAATAAGATTTGAACTCCCAGCAATGCGTGTTGCTATGAGAAAGCGGTTGGAAGCCATCACCCAGTGCCAAATTCACATGGCCTCCCGACACAGGGGGCAAGACCTGGTTCCACTTTGTTTGTTGATGTGCCAGACGACTGACGTGTTGTCAGATTGAATTGCAATGGTCCCGGAAGAAAGGGATGTGTGGAACGCTTGCAACACTAAGAGAACTGCCCTCAATTCCAGGACATTTATGTGCAAAATTGTCCTCCATGCGGGACCAGGTGCCTTGGACCGTCTTTTCCTACAAATGCCCCCCTCACCGTAACAGAGAAGCATTCGTGGTCACCATGGTCCTGGGCTGGGGAAAACAGAATGGTCAACACCAAAGATTTGATTCTGGCTTCATCCACCACAGCATTTCTTTCTTGCAAAAGTTTGTAAGGTGCATCATGTGGTCGAGTGGGGGGTTAAGATCAACCATTGTGATGAAAGGAGCCTATGTACTAGTCTTGTGTGCAACCTCGCCAGTGGTACTAAGGTAATGGTTGCTGCTATAGATCCCAATAGCTGTAGTACAAGGTGTGCTGGTACAAATGGTCTGTGGAAGGAGGACTTGAATCTGGCTTCTTATTTTGAAAGCCTGTGAGGAGGAAGTGAAGCTTGACAGGATGTTGTGTCGAAGATCGCTCCAATGAATTCCAGTGCTCTTGGAGACATTTGTGATTTGTCCATGTTGATCGTGATATGCAGGCGAAGAGTAAGGCCTTGTGAGTAAGAGTAACTGAGAAAAAGAAGTTATGTACTCACCATAAAGTTCCATCTGAGTAGGTAAACTTCATTTGTCAGCAACCTGTGGGTATCGGATCCATATCGGATCAGAGCCGGCAGCTTCAAACAGCTAAGATCCAAGCTCCTCCCCCCTTACCCATAATCCCCTGCCATTCCTCTCTGATCTCAGATAGAGTTTGCTATAGAAACACAGAATATTACAAAACAAAGGATCACCTGCACATCCTAACCTGGTGTTATCCGGAGGCAAAGGACAAGGAATCCTTCTAGGACGCACTATAGGTTAGGGGGATGGAGGGGGGTTGGTTGCTGACAAATGAAGTTTACCTACTCAGATGGAATGTTATGGTGAGTACATAACTTCTTTATCTGAAGTAGTTAACTTCATTTGTTCATCAACCTGTGGGACAGAGTCCCCAGCTACCCAAACTTGGGAGGTCCTCATGGAAGGATATTCCGGAGCACTGCAGAGCCGAAGGATGCTCTCCCTCTGGAAATTATATCCAACTTGTAATGGTTAATGAAAGTATGGGATGAAGCCCAAGTGGCTGCGGAACAAATGTCATCCAAGTACACTCTGGAGCAAAAGGCAGCAGAAGTAGAAATCGATCGGGTAGAAGGAGCGTGGACTCCTTCAGGTTCAGGCCGGCCCGAACTCTTGTATACAAGAAGTATACATTGGGAAATCCATCTGGACAATGTAACTTTTGATACTGGTTTGCCCAAAGAGGCTTTAGCAAAGGATACAAGAGTTTCTCAGATTTCCTATGTTCAGCGGTCCTGTGCAAGTAGAATCTCAATTACCTGTGTACGTCCAGAGAATGTAGTTTGTATTCACCCCTGTTTTGATAATTTGGAAAGAAAACTGGTAAATTAATAGATTGATTGATATTTGGTTCAGAAGCAACTTTGGGTAGAAAGGAGGGATTGGTCCTGAGGGAAACTATCTTTATGGAAGACCATAGCCTCCATAGACTCCAAAGCAAGTACAAGTATGACTCCGTCATTGTCCATGGTGGTGTGAATGACATGAGACGTACCTCCCTGGACTACATGAAGAGAGACAGAGGAGCTCTCTGACCATGTAGCCCAGGCTGGTATGTCCCGGACCTTTAGTAGCATCTTGCCCTCACCAAGAATGATGCCACAGTATAAAGACAAAATGATCAGTTTCAACAATTGGCTAAAGTATTGGTGTCATTCAAAGGGGATCCAGTGTCAGTCAGCCTGGGAGGACATGCTTGACAAGCCACGTTGCTTCGCTAGGGACAGTTGCACCGGTCACCTTTAGGCTTTTGTATATTGGCCAAGGCTCTTGCCACCCCCATAGTGCCTTTTTTAGGCACGGCTCAAAGGACAAACCCACCTCCATAGACAACCCAAAGATAAAAAACTAAATGTAATGCTACTCAATGCCAGAAGTCTAAACCTCAAGATGCACGCACTCGAGACTCTCCTCAGTATGGAGAAAATCGATGTCTGTGCAGTAACAGAAACCTGGTTCAAGGCTCCTAAGAGCACCCCAGCACTACCAGGTTATAACTCATACCATGCGTTTCGGCCCCAAAACTCGGACCGAAGCACAAAAGGAGGGGGAGTATCTATATTCAAAGATACCTACACTTCCAGGTTAGTGGCACTGCACGAAACATCGGAAACCATCCATGTGCAACTAACAGCGGGCAAAACTGCCTTTCAGTTTGTAGCCTGCTACAGAACACCCTCCCTATTACAGGAAACCCACTTGACATTCCTGAGAACACTGGAGAATATGAAGGTCTCTGCAAACACTGTTATTGGGTGACTTCAACTACCCAAACATTGACTGGGAAAACTACTCCAGCCCAAACACCCTCGCCCAACGGTTCCTTGAATTTATAAACTCTAACGCAATGGAACAACTGGTCACCACTCCCACAAGAGGGAACATATTGGACCTAGTCATCACTAACATGGGACTATGTTCCACACCAGAGCTAAACCCCTCATTGGTAAGATCAGACCATAAACAAATTTCCCTGGACATCCATATCCCGTCCCCACCCCCAGCCAAGGAAATCACTGTAAAGAATTTCTCAAAAGCCAACTTTGCACTTCTCAAGACTGAGGTGGAATCCTTCAAAGCCCCTGGGCCAGAGGATAATGCAGCCCAATCCGCAGAATCCTTTACAAATGCATTCTATGAGCACCTGCAGGAATGCATGGATCGTGCTATCCCAAATAAAACCAAGACTCACTCCTCCAAAAACAGGAGGCCGGTCTGGTGGACCCCGGCCATAAATAAGCTATACAACAGAAGGAGGAAGCTACTACATGACAGAGCAAAATCCCAAAAAGGGAAGGCATCTCTGATGAGTATTAGCAAGAAACTTCGATCCCTCATAAAATCATCAAAGGCCAGTTTCGAAAGAAAAATTGCCCTAGACACTAAAGATAATCACAAGGCCTTCTTTAGTTACGTCAGGAACATGGGCAGAAACTCCCAGATATGCTCCGAATTGTTGCATAACTGTACAAAATATAGCGAACCTACAAACATAGCCAACATCCTGGCAGACAGATTCAGCGCAAACTTCTCCCCCCTTCCCCCCCATAGGAGCAAACGCTTATCCCAATTGAATGTAACCTCCCTGACATCACAGATGCACAGGTGAAAGCTGCCCTCTCCAAAGCAAAAAACACAGCATCTATGGGACTGGACGGTGTCCCAGGCTGTGTCTTACACGAGCTCCAAGAAGAACTGAACCCTCACATTAAGTCACTGTTCAAACTTAGCCTTACTACAGGATATGTACCCAAAGAATGGCGTACAGCTACAGTGGTCCCACTCCACAAAGGTGGTGCCACAACGGACCCCGGAAACTATCGCCCCACAAGCCTGACTAGTCTGGTCTGTAAAGCTATGGAGCGTATTATCATGGAACTCGTAAACAAAGACATTGGGAGCCTCCAGACACTGGACCCTACCCAATTCGGCTTTGTTAAGGGCAGATCTTGCCTCTTAAACCTAGTTGGTTTCTTTGAAACAGTTACCACTTCCATAGATGAGGGCAAGGTAGTCCACACAGCCTACCTGGACCTCGCAAAAGCCTTCGACACAATACCCCACTCGGGCATCATAAATAAGCTTACCAGCTTAAATATCAACCCCTATATCACAAGATGGGTTGCAAACTGGCTCAGAGATAGAACCCACATGGTCAGAATCGCAGGTGACATGTACGAATTCAAACCAGTTACAAGTGGCGTCCCACAGGGCTCAGTTCTGGGACCTCTCTTGTTCGGTATATACTTCTCTGAGGTTCAGGCTAACACAGGGGGATTATGGCTGACAAAGTTCGCAGATGACTGCAAACTATGGGCCATAATCGAATCTCCAGCTGACACAAGCATCCTCCAAAAGGGTCTCACAGAGACGGATGCTTGGTGCCAGAGCCACGGCCTCAAGCTAAATGCTAAAAAGTGCAGTCATCCCCTTTGGGAAAAACAAGGTGCCCACAAATTACCACATAGGTGGTAATCCATTAAGTACGGAAGTAATTGGAGATTTGGGGACCAACGTAGATAGTAATCTCTCCTTTGATAATCACGTTGCCGAAGTGGTTAGAAAGACCTTCTATATAGCCCAGCTTATCAGAAAAGGGTTCGCATCTAGATCAAGAGAGGTCATTGTGCCCCTCTACTAGTCACTCATCAGGCCCATAATTGAATACAATGCCCCTATTGGGATGTACCTTACCAGACACCTGCAGCAACTGGAGAGACCCCAAAAGTACCTCACCAAGAGGATCATGGGCTACAAACAGATGTCCTATGCAGCTCGACTAAAGAAACTCCAGCTCTACTCAGTTGCTTAACGCCTACTCAGAGGCGATCTATGCCTGACGTACAAAGCCATGTCAAACCCAGAATTAATAGACATGCTCCACCTCAAAAAATCCAAGTCCCTTAGAGCTACACTCTCCAGGGACCTAAACCTCAGCACAAAAAATAAATAGGACATGCTGGAAGGACAGATTCATTTCCCAGAGGCTCCCCTCACTCTGGAATAGAATCCCAATTCATGTTAGACACAACCCCTCGCTGACCCTCCAAGCGAAATTTGGACGCGTGGATGGGAAATCGCAAATTCACCCCCTGGGATCTCTCCTGTGTCCCTGCTAGACAGAGGCACAGTAAACTAATCTTAAAAGGGCACCTTCTGTGACCTACTTTACAGAGGCACATTAGGCTAGTCTAATAGGGAGGCGGAAGCCAAATACACTGGCTAGGCTTATAAATGCCCTAGGACAGATAGCCTAGTATCTACCTATGAACCAAGTATGGAGGTTTGGCGCATAGGGCTTGAAGCTCTGAAACTCTTCTAGCCGAAGTGATAGCAATGAGAAAGGTCATCTTCCAAGATGAATATTTTAAATCCACCGAAGCTGCAGGTTCAAATGGAGGGGCCGTCAGAGACTGGAGAACAAGGGTTAAATCCCATGGAGGGACTGTCTCTTTAACCAGAGGCCTTAAGAGGAAAGTGCCTTTTAAGAAAGTCTTACATAGTTTGGAAGAGGCTAAGGGACAGAGATCACTTCCCACATGATAATGGGAAATCGCGGCTAATTGGACTTTGACCGTAGAAGAGCTAGCACCTTGGTCGAATAAAGTTGACAAAAATTCTAACACTGCTGGTATCGGAGCTGTAAAGGGATCCAATTTTCTATGCCCCGCCCAGATTGTAAAGCGTTTACATTTGCCGTTATAAACCTTTCTCGTAGAAGGTTTATGAGAGCAGCTACTAAAATAGCCTTAACAGAGGACGAGATACCGGGAGTCCTAGCTATTACTGGAAGTGGATCAACCAAGCTGTGAGCTTGAGGTTGTCCAGATTCGGGGTTGATAATCCTAGTGGGTGAGAGATCAGATCCATGGTGGGATCTAGAATCCATGGAGGATTCACCAGATGAGACCATAGGCATGGGAACCATGTTTGACGAGGCCAGAATGGGGCTATGAGGATGACTCTGCTCCCCAACAGACAGGCTTTCTGCAAGAATTTTAGCATTAGGGGAAGAGTGGCATAAGCATAAAGTAGACCGGATGGCCAAACATGCAACAGAGCGTCTCTGGGGGATTCCCCTGATGGGGCAATAAGAGCAAAGTAGTCGCTGCACTTTGCGTTCGAAGGAGACGCAAAGAGATCGCAGCAAGGTTGACCCCACTTTAATTTGCTTCGCTATTCTGGGGTTCAGAGACCACTCGTACAGTGAGAGGATGGTTAGACTCAGCCTGCGAAAATGTTTGACCGACCAGGAATGTGCGTCGCTATGAGAAAGCGGTTGGTGGAGATCACCCATTCCCAAACTCTCATGGCCTCTCGACAAAGTGGGTAGGATCTGGTTCCCCCCTGTTTGTTGATATACCAGACCACTGACATGTCTGTCTGAATTGCAACGGTCCCTAAGGGAAGAAGGGCCTGGAGTGCCTGCAGTGCCAAAAGCACCGCTCTCATCTCTAGGGCACTGATATGCAACAAGGTTTCTGAATGGGTCCACGTGCCTTGGACGGTTCTGCCCATACAGTGCCCCCCCCACCCTAGGCAAGAAGCATCTGTGGTCACCGTGGCTAGAGGAGGGGACATAGAAAAGGGACGCCCTTTCTGGAGGTCTGGGGACTGGATCCACCAGAGCAGGGATTTCCTGCAAATCCTGCTGAGGGAAATGAGAACTCAGTGGATGTTGCAGGATGGACCATTGAACCTGCAAGGTCCATTGAAGTATCATGTTCAAGCACGCTAAAGGTAGCAGATTGATTGTTGCCGCCATGGAACCTAGAGCCTTCAGAACCAATGCCGTTGGAGAAGCAGAGGATTGTAGAAGGGCCAATACGTGGAGATTCAGAGTTCGAAGCCGGTCCGGAGTTTGTCTAACCCGGCTCCTATGAAGTCTAAGATCTGGGTTGGTTGAAGGGAAGATTTCTTGAGGCCGATTGTGATTCCCAGCTGGGAGGCCAAGTGAAGGAAGTCATTTCTGGCTGAACATAGCAGATGACTGGTGGGGGCGGTCAGGAGCCAGTCGTCCAGGTACGGGAAGACTTTTATCCCCTGGAGTCTCAGGTGGGCCGCTACAACTGCCAAAACTTTGGTGAACACCCTGGGGGCTGTGGTGAGACCAAAGGGAAGGGCCCTGAACTGGTAGTGGCTGGCTCCTAGCCCGAAGCGGAGAAACCTTCTGGATAGTCTGTCCATCAAAATGTGGTAGTACGCATCCTTGAGGTCTATCGAGTACATCCAGTCGTTCTCCTGTAAGAGTGGGAGAATGGATTGAATGGAGACCATCCGGAACTTCTCTTTGGCCACTGACAGGTTTAGAAAGGACAAGTCGAGGATTGGCCTCAAGTCCCCTGTCTTTTTTGGCACCAGAAAGAACCTGGAGTAAATGCCCGATCCGGATTGGTCTCAGAGGACGCACTGGATCGCTCTTTTTTTCTAGCAGCTGGCTTATTTCTGCAGCTGCTGCCTCCCTTTGATTGGGTGGGACATCGGGGAAGCTCCGGGGTCTGGGAGGGGGATACAGAAAGGGAATTTTGTAACCTCTGGATATGATTCGAAGCACCCAGCGCTGTTGTGATGGGCTCCCAAACTGCTAGGTGCCTCGAGAAGCACCCCCCCGACTGCCTCCAGGAGTGGAACAGTTGGGCAACCTTTCAGGGCTGCTGCGCGGGCCGATCAGAAAAGGGTTCTCTTGACCCGAAATTCTTCGGTCCCCCTCTGCCTCTGGGCTGCCGTCCACCCTGTCCTCCTCTGCCTCAGAAGGACAAGGGGTCTAGAGCGAAACGGGACTGTTGAGACTTCCGGAACCACATCTTTTGTCCCCTTTGGTTCCTGGAGAAGGACCTCTGGGGAGCAGAGAAGCGGACTGACAGCCTTTCTCGCTCTGGACCAGCGTGTCGCGGACGGTCTTGCCAAATAGCAAAGAACCGTCAAATGGGGCATTTGCGAAGAACGCCCTGAAGGGTTCCGCAAAATTGCAAAGGCGGAGCCAAGCATGTCGCCGTAAGACAATGCCCGCTCCGCTAGCCCTAGCGGCTCCTTCCGTAGCATGGGAAAGGAGCCGCATAAGGGTGTTCGAAATGGACTTGTCCATTCGAGCAGAGAATACCTTCTTATCCTCGGCCGACATGGACTCTGGGGGCAACTCGGCGTATTCCTTGAGATTCCGCTGGAGTCGTATCACGTGTGCCATATAATTCAGCGACCTTACGGAGAAGGTAGCTGAAGCGAACATCCGCTTCCCCAGGTGGTCCATCGTCAGGGACTCCTTGTCGGGAGGGTGGACCGAGGAACTCTCCTGGGCTAGTTCCTTCATGGTGGCGGCCGCCACCAACATGGCATCTACAGGAGCACCCTTGCTCCAAACCGTCCCATCAGTGGGGGGACTGAGGATTCTATCTGGTCTCTTAGGAATGGACTCCACAGTGTCCGGTTCCTTCCATGCCCTAGTAGTGATCAGATCTACCAGTTGTTCAGCGGGAGGGGACACCCAAGAGGTAGATGGGCCTGTGTCAAACTCCTCAAGAAACACACAGACTCATCCGAGGAAGGTTTTTGGGTAGACCACCCACCTCTAATGCGTAACATTTCCATAATGTCTCCGAAGGAGACGTCTTCTGGGTGTAACCTTGGGGAACCTTCCCCTTCCTCTAAATCTGTGTCCTCCGTCAAGGACTCAGGTGAGTCCAAGTGCCTCCTCTTGCACTTACGTTGGTGAGGAACCCCCCTCGGGGGGCTGTCCGAAGAGGCCTCACCAACCACATCTTGTTCCTCCAAGGGAACCATATGGGACGTAGGCGCAGGCTGTCCCTGGGGCTGGGTGATGGAAGGTAGGCCCGTCTGATGGAAGGTAGGCCCGTCTGAGAGTGAGTGCAGGGTGGAACCATAGAAGGAGCATGGGGCCTCCAATCCCTCGACAATACCCTCTCCACAACATCGAACGCCGAAGGAGAAATGCTCTCCCTTGGATCCGAGAGCAGTCGCTTCGGATCCGATGTGTGGATCGGAGCCGAAGCAATCGGATCCGAAGGGCCAGTATGCTCCGACCGAGACGGAGCCGAAGACACACTGACACCTCCGGATCCGAAGCTCAGCTCTCTGCTCCAAAAAGGGACCCGATAAACACGAGGGTGCGGTCGGAGCCGAAGTATGAGGTACTATCAGCACCGAACCTCCCCCGGCTCCTAAGCAACTCAGATCCGAAGGCTCCGAACCCCGGAAGTGGGTCGGAGAAAGAGCAATCAGTGTGAAAAAGGGGGTTGAGCTCTGCCCCGGAAGGGGGGGGGGGGGGAAGAGGCAGGAGCACTCCCATCTGCAGCTGGGCCTGGAGGAACCTACACATCATCCGGTGCATAACTGCATCGGACAAGCTTCGGGTGGACCTATAAGAGGCCACCGAGGCAGGCCAGGAGTGCCGCCTCGATGACCTCGAAGGCGACCGGGTCTCCTCCTCCGGCTCCGGGGAGAAACAAGGTGAATGGAGCCGGGAAGGAGGCCCGGAAGCCCTGGGAGAGGCTGCTTGTTTAACCAGCAGAGCTGAGGAGGAAGACTCCGCCAGCCGCTTGTGATGTCTTTCTTTTTTCCTCTCCCGCCTTGCTTCCCTCTCCTCCTAGCCTAAGGTGGGAGGATGAGTCCCGGCCAGGGGAGCAGGGGTAAAATGAGGCACTGCCGCGGCAGGTGCCACAGGAGGGAGAGGAGGTCGAAGTCGAGTCCGGAGGCAGAAGTCCCGCCAGAATCAACTTCGACCTCCTGTCCTTTAGGGCCCTGGGGTTGAAGGTTGCACAAATAGTGCAGCCTGAGGAGAGGTGATCAACCCCAAGGTAGATAACACACAGAGTGTGGCCATCCGCTGGGGATAGCTTATGGCCACACGATGCATTTAGAGAAGAAGGTTTTTGGGGCCTCAGACATAGTTAGACTAAAAAACACACAAGGCCCAACATACACGGGGAGGAAATTAAACTAGACTAAATAAAACAATTAACAAATTTTATAACTAAAATTCTAAGTAGGGAGCAACACACACAACAGTAATTTAACTATGGGAAAAAAAGGGTAGATAATGAGATTTTTCTCACAAAACTGCCAACTCCCACACCTGGAACTCGTTCTAAGCTGCTGATTCAACCGCGGCAAATGAGATCTGAGGTCAGAGAGGGATGGCAGGGGATTATGGGTAAGAGGGAGGAACTTGGAGCTCGGATCTTAAGCTGCCGGCTTGGATCCAATATGGATCAGACACCCACAGGTTGATGAACAAATGAAGTTAACTACTTCAGATTAAGAAGATTCCTGGTGGTGATGGTAAGGAGCCAATCATCAAAATATGGAAACATCTGGAATCCTTGTAGTCGAAGAGGAGTTACTACGACTGCCATACATTTGGTGAACACTCTGGGGGCTGTTGAGAGACCAAAGCGCAGTACCTTGAACTGATAGCGATGGTCTCCCAGAGGGAAGTGGAGAAATCTCTGGGAACATTTGTCCATAGAGCACATCCAGTTGTCCTTCCCCAGAAAGGGGAAAATGGACTGTACAGTGACCATCCAGAATTTGAGGTTTTATGAATTTGTTTAGTAAGCTGTGATCCAGGATTGGTCTCCAGTCCCTTGTCTTTTTTGGCATTAAAAAGAACCTCCAGTAAAACACAGATCCACTCTGGTCTGGTGGGACTGGCTGGATGACTCTTAGCAGCTTTTCAATTTCTAAGACTGCAGCATCCCCCTGACTGGGTGGGACATCGGGGTTGCGTTTTCTGGGTCTGGCAGTAAGGTTGAATGGGATAAGATCGCCTCTGGATATTATTCTCTGCACCCACGCATCCATTGTTATGAGTTGCCAGACCTGTAGGTGCAAAGAAAATCCCTGACTGCTTCCAGAGGAAAGCAATCAGTACGCTGTTAAAGAGCGCTGCAAGGGTCGGCTGGAGACGGAATCTCTAACACCCTGGTTGCGCGGATTCTCTCTGCCCAGAAAGGGGAGTCTTCCGGATGAGTTGCCTCCTCTGCCCAGGGGGGATTGCTCACCATGAGTGTCACGAAAAGATCCTTGGGACTTCTTGAACCACAAGTTCCTCCCCTCCAATTCCTAGAGTAGGATCTCTGGAGGTTGGAAAAACATATGACCACAGCAGACAAGGTCTTTCTGTCCTTCTCACTACGTGACAGTGTGCGTCTTACTTTGGGACCAAAAAGGGAAGATTAGTCAACAGGCGCATTGACGAAGGAAAATTTAAAGGGGTCCATGAAGTCATACAAACGCATCCAAGCATGCAGTTTCACGATGATGCCTGATGTGGCTGCTTGAGCTGCCCCCTCGGTAGTGTGAGAGATCAAGCACATCAAGGAGTTCAAGATGGATTCCAGGGTAGGTAGCTGAGAGGCAACAGTATCACACACCTCCTCAGGCAGTATCCCCCACCAAAGAGGCAAACATTTCTGAAATTAGATCTCTTTGGAGGAGAGTAAAGTGTGCCAGATAATTCAGAGACCGAAAGGCAAAGGTCGCTGAAGTGTAGGCCCACTTCCCCAGTCTGTCCATAGCCCAAGACTCCCTGTTCGGGTGATGAACAGTAGAGCTATCTTCTGCCAGTTCCTTCTTGGTGGCCGACGCAATGACCATGGAATCGACTACCAGTTGCTTGGACCATTTGGGCTGGTCTCAGGGGTGGATAAAAATTTTATCTGGCCTCAAGGTGGGTTGGTTCTTTGTTGTCCGGGGCCTTCCAGGCATGCTGCACACAATAATTTTAATAAGCTCCTCCGCAGGTGGGGTCACCAAGGAAGTAGATGGCTGAGCATGAAGGCCTGCAAGAAGACAGATTCTCTCCAAAGGGGTAGAGGGCTTCCAGTCTCCCCCTCTGCTTGAGGATCTCAAAAATGTCTCCAAATGAGACATCTTCCAGGGGAGACGGTGGGGACCCTTCTCTCATCGCAATCAGCGTCTTTGGTGATGGTTTCCTCAGGGGAATAAAGATGCTTTCTCTTGCAAAGTTTCTTCCGGGGTGGCTACCCAGTGGGATCTTCTGAGGAAGACTCCGGAGAAAGGATTCCCTTCAAGGGAAGGTCTTGTGGCTCACGTGCTCGGGATCCCAGAGCAGGGGGTTGATACAGCTGCATGCTAGAGGGGGGGGGGTTCTGGTGCTAACTGTGAGCCTGTTGAGGCAAGGACCCTCTCCATCACCTGGAACGTAGGCCCGCCCAAGGAGGAATGGGAGCCCAGAACAGAGAAGGACAACCTTGGAACCGGGGTCACACCCCACATTGAGGAGCCCACCTCCAGGTGAGAAGCTCAGAGATGACTGGTAGCTGTCAGGAGAGCCATGGTCATAGACGGCACCACCAAAAAAATAGGCGCCGAACTAGGAGCCATGGTGCTGATAGCCCAATCACCGCTCTGAGAGTGCACCAGTGCCAATGGAGCCATTGCACCAAGAGTAAACGGTGCCGACAGGGAAGCCTCCTCTATCGGAGCAGAGACAGAATGCACCAGGATGGCCATCGGTACCAAAGTCTCCGGGGCTTGGGAGGAGACGAGGAGGAGGATATAGAGGTGAATATGCCGTGAGAGCTTCCATTCCAAGAGGGAAGGAAGACCTAGCAGGGGTGGGTAATCCTCTAGCTGCCAAAAGCTGGTCCACAACCCTCACTACATCTTGTTCTGAAAGACTCCTGGTGGATCTGAAGGAGATTCTGGTCTCAAGAAATGGGCTAAACTGGTGTCCCAAAAAGGGGTCATAAGAGGGAAAATATCTGGTTCTGGGAAGGTGCTCGATTTTCGGAGCTGACTGTCAGTGGAGCCATACAAGACATCGGCACCGTGGCTGAGGATGGTGCTGATGCAGGTACAGTAGTCGATCAGAGCCTGTGTCAAAACTAAGGTCAGCACAAAGTGGGATGGGGCCGAAGCTGGTACAGTGGTAGGAGTCAGACTTAAGGGTGGCACCACAGGAGAAGACATGGAGCCTGGTGCCGAAATAGTCTGCGCCGATGGAGCGGGAGAAGCTTGGTGAGAACACGGTTCGGAGGACGACAGATGTAGGAACAGAGTGACTTCATTTATTTATCTCTATGTTTTTTCACATCCTTATGCTTAGGAGGTGGTGAGACCTCAGTCCCAAGTGCCTCCGAGAAGGGTGTTTTCAACATACCTTTCAGAATAAGTTTGTTCTTACGTTCAGCAAATGTCTGGTTGCTGAAACTAGAACAAATATCGCAAGATACATTGATGTGGTCAATGCCCTAACAATAAACACACCGGGCGTGACCGAGTTGGGCATATTACGCCCGCACTTGTCACACTTTAAATTAGAAGTTATGTACCTACCATAACGTTCCATGTTAGTTGTCTTCTCTCGCCTTCTTTCTTGCTGGATGGGTTCGGAGCCGATCCTCGGCTCCGACTCGGCACTTGCTTTAGCTCGAGAACTCCTTTTACCAGCTCGAGGCAACCCTATATCCCATGATGCAAGGCGGAACTACCTCAGATCTCGTTTGGTAGCTAACTTACCCTGCTAAAGACTATCCTAACAGAATTAGGAACAATGGTTCCTAAAGAAAATCCTCTAACAACGTGCGGAGGAAACAATCTAATAGGAACTCTCCAAGATCTGTCCAGGCCAGGGAGAAGGAGGGAGGATGCAAGAAAGAAGGCGAGAAGACAACTAACATGGAGCGTTATGGTAGGTACATAACTTCTAAATGTTAAGTTGTCAATCTCGCCTTCATTCTTGCTGGATGGGACCGCGTCCTAGCACCTGTATCCCGGGTGGCTCAATGGAACAGACTCTTGAGAACTGTGGAACCAAAACTGGCCCTATCTCTAGAGGCCAAGTCCAACTTGTAATGAGAGACAGAGGTATGAGGCGTGGCCCAAGTAGCTGCTGCACAAATGGTATCAATGGGTAGTCTATCCTGAAAAGCTGCAGAAGTGGATAGACTCCTGGTTGAGTGTGCTTTTGGCTTAGAAGATAGCTGTTTGCCCCTGAGAGAGTACACATAGGAAATAGTGGAAGTCAACCATCTGGATAAGGTCACTTTAGATACTGGAAGACCTATCCTGTTTTCTGCATAGGAGACAAATAATTGGTCCGATTTTCTGAATAGTTTAGTTTAGTTCTATGCAAATAGTACCTGAGCTGACTGTGGACATCCAAAAAATGCAGTTTCTGTTCAGCTCTGTCAGAATAGTTTGGGAAAAAGACTGGTAGGTCTATAGATTGGTTAATGTTGGTTTGAGATACGACTTTGGGAAGAAAGGAAGGGTTAGTTCTTAATGATACCCTGTCCTTATGAAAAACCAAATAAGGGGAACGAATGCAGAGAGCCTGAATCTCGGAAACCCTTCTTGCAGAAGTGACCGCCAGTAAAAATATATTTTTCCAGGTCAATAACTTCAAAGAACATGAAGCAGACTGTTCGAAGGGAGGTAGTATCAAGGATGCCAACATTAAGTTTAGGTCCCATTGCAGAGGAGGATGCTTTATAGGTGGTTTTAGGAGGAAAACTCCTCTCAGAAAGGCCTTGCATAACCTATGAGACATAATGTTATTGTCATGCAGGCCAACATGATACTTAGAAATAGCAGCCAGTTGTACTTTGACTGTAGATGATGAGGATCCTGAATGAAAAACCTCCGCCAGGAAATCTAAAACCGAATGTACAGGAGCAGTAAAGGGGTCAATATTTCTGGAATTCGCCCAAATAGAAAAACGTCGCCACTTGCTAGCATAAACAGTCCTAGTGGACGACTTCAAGGAAGAGACTAAAATGTCTCTGAGTCCGAAATCATCGATAGCCTGGCTAGGGTAGGAAGTGGAGCAACCAAGCAGTGAGGTTGAGAGAATGAATGGCCGGTGCTGCTGACCCGATTGGTGGATCAAGAGATCCGGAACTGGGTCCAGATGCCAGGGCTGCACCAGAAGGTGACGATGCAGAGACGGAAACCAAATTTGTAGAGGCCAATATGGGGCAATGAGGATCAACTTGGCTCTCAAAACGGTGGCTTTCTGAATGACTTGTGGAATCAAGGGAAAAGGAGGAAAAGCGTACAGAAGTCCCCGGGGCCAATCCTGGGTTAGAGAGTCTCTCAGAGGTTGGCTTGGAAGGGGAAAGAGAGAGAAGAGATCGGGGCACTTGTTGTTTTCAGGAGGAGCAAAAGATCGCAACAAGGAGTGCCCCACTTCAGAAAAATCTGATCCACTACAGATTGATTGAGAGACCACTCGTGAGGCATCAGAATGGATCTGCTCAGCCTGTCCGCTAATAGGTTGGACCTGCCGGGATGTGCGTTGCTATCAGAAACCGCTGAGAAGAGATCGCCCACTGCCAAAGTCTGAGAGCTTCTCGACATAACGGATAGGACCTGGTCCGCCCTGCTTGTTGATGTACCAGACTATGGACATGTTGTCCGTCTGTACTGCAATAGTCCCGTGGGAAGAAAGTCGTTGAGGGCTTGCAACGTTAAAAGCACTGCTCTCATCTCCAGGACATTTATGTGCAGATGGTATTCTATGGGTTGCCACGTCCGTGGACCATCCTGCCCTGATAATGCCCCCACCCGATCAGAGAGGCATCCGTAGTGACTGTGGCAACTGGAGGAGGGGAATAAAGGTCGGCCCTGATGAAGAAGAGGGAAGATATCCACCAGTTCAGATGAGCTGCACGACTGTGTTACCAAGATTTCGTGCCTCATCGGGAGACTGTGGTACGACCACTGCGAGAATAGCATCCACTGCAGAAGACGCATGTGGAAGCGAGCCAGTGGTAGAAGAACAATGGCCGCAGCCATAAGACCTAGAACCTTCAGAATAAATCTGGCTTTGATCTTGTTGCTTTGCAAAAGAAGCCGAACAAATTTTTGGATGTCCAGAATTCTTTGATCTGTTAGTCTGGCTAACATTTTGACGGTGTTTAATTCTGCCTATAAAGGTGATAGATTGGCAAGGCAGCAGAGAAGATTTTTCGAAGTTTACTGAAATTCCCAAACTCCTGCAAAGCTGTAGAGTGTAGTCTCTGGACTGAAGAAGCTGACACTTGGTGGTGGCGGAGAGGAGCCAGTCGTCCAAATAGGGAAACAGCTGGAATCCTCGACGTCTCAGATGAGCTGTGACCACTGCCATGCATTTGGTAAACACTCTGGGGGCTGAAGTGAGGCCAAAGGGCAGGGCTCTGAATTGGTAATGACTGGTCCCTAGCCGAAGCGGAGAAACCTTCTGGGCGTCTGTGAATCTTTATGTGATAACGCAACCTGAAGGTCTATAGAGCACATCCAGTTGTCCTTGCCCAGAAAGGGCAGAATGGACTGAAGCGTGACCATCCGGAATCTTGCCTTCTTGACAAATCTGTTCAGATTGCTCAGGTCTAATATTGGTCTCCAATCTCCCGTCCTTTTGGGGACCAAAAGAATCTGGAGTAGACGCTGGATCCTACCTGGTCTGCTGGCACAGTCTGGACGGCTCTTTTTCTAGGAGCTTTGAAACCTCCTGTTCTGCCAAATCCCTTTGACCGGGTGAGATGTCTGGAAGGGATTGTAGAGGTGCGGGAAACCTTTGAAGGGATTTTGTAACCCTCTGATGTAATCGACTGTACCCACATCTCTTGAGATAGGGATTGCCAGGCTACTGGGTACAGCGAAATCCTTCCCCCGACTGCCTCCAAGGGTGGACAGTCGGGCAACACCTCAGGGATGCTGAAAAGGCTTCTCAGGAAGAGACTCCCTGTTGCCCTGGTTCTGAGGACCCCCTGCCTCTAGGGGCGGCGTCTATTATTGTTACCCCCTCTGCCTCTGGGGGTAAACTGACCACGTGTGTCCGGTGTAGCTCCTTGGGCTTTACAGAACCACATCTCCCCCCCCATCTGACCCTTGGGGTATGGTCTAGAAGGAGTGGAAAACTGGACTCCAACGGCAGAAAGAGTTTTACCGTCCTGCTCACACCTGGTCAAGGTATCCTTCACCTGAGGTCCGAACAAAGCCGAACCATCAAAGGGGGTATTAGTGAAGGACGCCTTAAAAGGGTCCGCAAAATTACAAAGCCGCATCCAGGCTTGGCGTCTAAGAGCAACTCCTGTGCCTGCGGCCCTGCTCGCTCCATCGGCCGCATAGGATATGAGCCGCATGGAGGAGTTAGATATGGAATTCAGGATAGCAAGCTGCGAGGCAATCTTTTCCTGAGCCCCAGCAGCAGAAGGATCCTGGACTACTTCTCCCAGTTCCTTGAGAACATCTCGTTGAAGCCTGGTGAAGTGACAAAGATAATTCAGCGAACGCATAGCAAAGGTCGCTGAAGAAAACATCCGCTTTCCATACCTGTCCATGGTCCTAGAGTCCTTATTAGGAGGATGGACAGGTACTGAAGGATCCGCCAGTTCCTTCTTAGTGGCAGCCGCCACCACCATAGCATCCACCGAGACACCCTTGGAAAGGAACTGTTTGTCCGAAGGGGCCGTAATGAATTTGGATGGTCTTCTGGGGACAGGTTCCACAGAATCTGGAGCCGCCCACGCCTTACGAGACACTATCTGCATAAGTGGGTCGAAAGGCGGAGACACCCAGGAGGTGGAGGGTTGGGATCCAAAAGCCTCCAGGTATACTGACTCATCCTCGGAGGGATCAATGGAGGGCCAATTCCCCCTCTGTTTGAGGAGCTCAAGGTGTCTGAAAAGGAGACATCCTCAGAGGGGGACCGTGGGGAACCCTCCGACTCATCTAAGTCTGTATCAGATGTAGTAGACTCAGGGGAGTCTGTGTGTTTCCTCTTACACTCATCCTCTTCCGAGGGGGTTCCCCTGCAGGATCAGGAGAAACCTCGGAAGAGGAGGAAATTCCCAGTGGGGAAACCTGGGGCGATGGATCCCTGGGCCTGTGAGCAAGAGGTTGGCAAGAGGCATCTGCAGGCACTGAAGAGGGAGGAGCTAGAGGGATGGACCGTTGACCAGGCTCAGAGGCCAGGACACTCCTCATCACCTCAAAGGCTCCTCTCCCGGGAGGCCAGAACACACCCGCTCGAAGAAACAGGAATGGCGGCTCCAAAGAGAGAAGGCTCGAGGCCGATGTCTGAGCCGAGCTTGCAAAGCGAAGCCCGAAGGGAGGCGGGTCGGACAAGGGTCCGATGCCACTAGCCCCTCGGGCCGACAGTGGAAACCCGACAACTGGATCCCTCCAAGGAAGGTCTCAAGGAGGAGATCGGAGCAGAGGACGGAGCCGAAGGATGTATCGGCTCGTCGCTGTCCCGAAGCTCCGGCTCGAACTGCGGTGTGGAGTCGGAGGAGGAAGTTCAAGGATTGGGGCTATAGCGAAGTCTGTTGAGACGGGCTATGGAGCATTTGGGCCAGTGCCTGAGACTTCAACAGCCTGCTTACCACCCTCTCTAAATCGTGGTCAGACAGCCTGGAAGATCTCGAAGATCGGCTCCGATGGCTCCGCTCCGACAAAAGGGGAGACCCCGGGCAGTGGATACTCAGTATAGAAGGGGACCGAGATCTCTTACGGGTCGAAGCCATCTGAGCCGAAGTCCCTTGAACTCCAGATGGAGCCAAGGATATCTCGGCTCCGATGCTGGATGAAGTGTCGGCTCCAGCCGGAGCAGACAAGGCCACAGTAGTCAGGGTATCGGAGCCGGTCGGCGCCGAACCCACTACTTGAACAGAAGATGTATCGACTCCAGCCGGAGCCGATATCGGCTCCGACGGAGCCGGAGCCACCGGAGGAGGCTTTGACACTGTAGCCTGAGCCTTCGGTGGTTTAGGAGGTTTTCCTGACCCTAATTTAGGAGGAGAACCCTCTGGCTTAAGTAAGCCTCGGAGGAGGAGTTTATTCCTCCTTTCCTGCAGGACTCTCTGGCTAAAAGCATGACACAAAGCACAGGAGTCCTGCAGGTGCAAAGGCCCCAGGCAATAGACACAAGTGTGACCGTCTGTCAGACATTTTCTGACAGCACTGGTCACACTTCTTGAAGCCTGAGACCTTGCCTTCCTTTGACATCCTAGGAGGATGGAAACACAAACAATCCCAACAAACACACAAATTAATCCCTTACACAAACACACAGGAAGGGAATAACCAATGGGGAATAGGCCTGACTAAAAAAACTTTAGATTAAAGATTATAAAAAGTTTGAAAGCAAGGGAATAGGGTGGGCTGTAACTAACTACAGACTAAACTAACACTAAAAGGGAAAATTAAACCCCTAACTACACTTTTTCTTATTTCACAAAGAAAAACTTACCTCAGCTGGCAAAGGAGACCTCTTTCGCCAAGCGGCAAACGAGATCTGAGGTAGTTCCGCCTTGCATCATGGGATATAGGGTTGCCTCGAGCTGGTAAAAGGAGTTCTCGAGCTAAAGCAAGTGCCGAGTCGGAGCCGAGGATCGGCTCCGAACCCATCCAGCAAGAATGAAGGCAAGATTGACAACTTAACATTCCTAGTTTTGCTTCATCAGACATCATGGAAAAACTACACAACACAATATTCCTAAACTACGATATAACCAACCAAAAACAGCAAGGTTATAGAAGAGGAGGCTTTTTTTTTTTTTTTTAAAAACAGACAGAAAGAGTACCAACAATGGTACTAAGAAATACCACAAAGTGGTAGGGAAAGGGCCTACCAAAGGTAGGGGAGAGGGACAGTACCAACGATGGTATGCAAGAACTACCGAAGGTAGAGGGTATGTTTTAGTAAGAAAGTAGAGAAGTTTAAAAGGCAAAGAGATAATCTTAGGGAAAACTGACTAGAGGAAGGTAACTATATCGATTAATCACAAAACACACTACACTTATCTTGAGAGAAGGCTTGGCACGTCTGACGAGGGCCGTGGCAAATGAGATCTAAAGAGAGACCAAGAGGCATTATAGGTAGGTCTTAGCAAAGAGTTTCTGGCTGGAGCGAGCTTGGTAATGGCCGTGTCGGTTCTGAGGATGGAACCAAAGTCCTAACAAAAGGAATGAATAAAAATTTACATAATCAGATTAAATATTAAACACTTGATAACACGTTAAGCCAATATGCACACTCTCTGCAAAAGCAAGTTATTGGACTAATTCCACATTAAAGAACACCAACACTAATACAGTGGTTGCTGCTGGCAGACTTCGCATTCCAGTGCTTCATCAACAAATGCAGCGTCTGCTGCCCTTGACTATGTTACATTAAACAAATGGTGTGCTGGTGATATTACCATAATATTTCCTGAACTGGATCAGCTGTACAATAGGGAATGGCTGGCAAATAACAGGTTCAGTTACTAGGCATGCAGTCCTGGAGGCCATTAAAGGAGGCTAGCTGAAATTCCCAGTTGCTCCAAAGCAATGTCTGGTTAAATGACTTACTCAATGTTACATAGTAGATAAATGAAGGTGAAAAGATTCAAAACCCGCATCTTTGCCACAGGAAGCAACTCATTAAATCAAACTTGGTCCTCTGTACCAACTGCCTGAATAGCATTTAACTAAATGCTGAAATCTTTTGTAATCTGATCCTGTAGAGAAGACCACATCATAGAAATATGCAAAGTGACCTGACAAATGTCAACCTCTTTCCAGATGCTGGAGATTGTAAAGAAAGTACTACAAAATATATTAATATATTGTAACATATTTAGACTATATTAAACAATCCCGGCCTATTAATGAATTCATTCTTTAGTGCAATTAATAAAGCAAAATTGTTACAGACAATATAAATAATGCAAAATGTTTTGTTTAATAATTCAAGTCACAGAATAATCAAAAATATTACTTATTCAAAATACTTTGATTTGGGAGGGGGGAGCTTACGCACATGCTAGGTACATCTCATTTTTGACCTCCCTATGTCTCATCAAGAATAGCTATCCCATCCGATACCATTCAGTACAGGTCTCACCTACCTGAATGGCTAATACTGCACTTTTGCAGCATACACCTCCAGAGTCAGGGCCAGCTCGGGAACAAATTAGAACTTATACAGGATAATGAAATCGTGCCTGCCACTAATGTCCATTACTTGGTGGTCTCTCAATTACCATAAACACTGCTCAAACCTGTCAGTGTTCCTACCATCTCCTTCACTTTTACAATTATAGAGATTTGGATTTCATTTAAAAAAAATATTTCAAAATTTTTACAGAAAAAAAAACAATGGTAGCCATTTTCTTAAAATAAAAAAAACTCACATTTAGAACAGATTTAGGGTGAAAAACAGTAAACTTCTAGTTCCCTGCTGCATGAAGTAAAAATACATCTGGCAACCCATTAAATTGCAAGAGACATGTTAGTATTCACATGTAAATATAGCATGCAGTGAAGTACTAATTAGCCTCGATGTGAATGGTGCTGGAATTCAAGAGACAAAATGTGCAATGCATTTGCTAATAGCCTGGGACAGCCCACTGGATCCAAGTGTCCTTTTCTGGAGCAGCCCAAAAGTACTCTCTGGTTTAGTAAATTGGCAGAGTCACAGACTACCACTGAAGGCTAGGGGAATCAAAAGTACAGTTTTGTACCTACCATAAATGTAGATGTTAGAGTGCTAATACAGCTGCAGTCATAACAGAAGGGTTCTCCTGCCATCAGGCGGGTCCTCGGTCGGCCGAATTCCAAAGTCTAGGTCTGGCGTCTGTTGTTGTCGCTTCTTCCCTGACGTCAGTGCGACAGGGGTATAAAAGAACCAGCCGACGCCATTTTCTTCAGTTTTTCTTGCCCCAGATGTCAGGTGCCCCCAGAAAGAAGGCAATACATAAAATTATGTAATAATGCAATGCAATATAATCAAAGACCAGTAGCTGCATGCAAATACACCATAAAAGAAGACCCCTAGAGGGGAAGGAGGGAGGGCAACCTGGACTGCAGCTGTATTAGCACTCTAATATCTACATTTATGGTAGGTACAAAACTGTACTATGTTCATCGTGCATACAGCTGCAGTCATAACAGATGGGTAGAATCCCAAAGCTAAGAAAGGGGTGGTAGGCACTAGGTGGAGCTAGGAGGAGCCAAAATGCCCTGCAAGACTGCAGTGGCAAAGCCTGCTCTAGATTTGGAGTATAATGGTAGGTTGTAGTGCTTAGAGAAGGTATGCACAGAACTCCAGTGGCTGCTTCTAAAATATCCTTGGTAGGAACTCCTCTGAGGAAGGCTGCAGAGGTGGCTGTGGCCCTGGTAGAATGAGTTCTAATGCCTGTAGGTACAGTTTTGCCATGGAAGGAATAGCAAAAGTGTATGCAGTGGGCTATCCATTTTGAGATTGTCTGTTTGGATATTGACTTTCCTTGAGCTCCTACCGCATAGGCCACAAAAAGCTGTTCTGATTTTCTGAAAGGTTTTGTTCTGTCCAAATAATAATGCAGTTGTCTGTGGATGTCCAAGGAATGCAGTAATCTCTCCCCTTTGTTTTGAGGATTAGGATAAAAGTAGGTAAATGTATGGCCTGATTTAAAGCTACCCTGGATACCACTTTAGGCATAAAGGACGGGTTGGTTCGTAATGAAACTCTGTCCTGATGGAAGATAAAAGGCTGGACAGCCATAAGAGCCTGTAGTTCTGAAACTCTACGAGCTGAAGTGATAGCCAGAAGGAAAGCTGTTTTCCAGGACAAATATTGTAAATCTGATGAGGCAGCTGGTTCAAAAGGAGGCAAAGTCAGTTTTTCCAGAATGAAATTAAGATCCCAAGCAGGTATTGGTGGTTTCCTTGGAGGTCTTAAATTCTTAGCCCCTCTGAGGAACTGTCTTAATAGAGGGTGAGAGAATAAAGGTGGATCAGTGTTGTATTCTGCAGAAATGGCGGAGGCATGGATTTTGATGGACGAGAATGAAAGTCCACTGCTTAGCAGTTCAGCCAAATATTGTAGTATTTGAGGTAAATTCAGTTTTCCAGGGCACTGGCCCTTTTACTCATTCCAAACACAAAAACGTTTCCATTTTGCCGAGTAAGCTTTTCTAGCTGATGGCCTTCTGGCCTCCAAAATGACATCCTGCACCTCCTTGGAGAGCAGGGCCTGCTGCGATGCTAAGGAATCTTCCATGCGGCTAGATTGAGTGTTTTCAGCTGACTGTGAAGAGTTTTGAAGCTGTGCTGAGTCAGAAGAGGCATTAGAGGCAGTGTCCATGGTGGGGAATGCGTCAGGCACCTCAGGAGTGGGTACCAGTGTTGCCTTGGCCAGTCCGGAGCAATGAGGATCATCGGTGGTCTGTCTGCTCTGGTCTTCAATAGGACTTTGGGCAGCAGAGGAAGAGGTGGGAAGGCATAAACTGTCATTGATGTCCAACTGAAAGGGAGAGCGTCCACTCTCCAGGCCTTTGGATGGAAGATCCTTGAGCAGAATTTTGCCAATTGATGATTTTTGTGGGAGGCAAAGAGATCTATGTCTGGCCTTCCCCATTCTTGGATTATTTCTGTAAACACTTTTGGATGCAACTTCCATTCATGTGGATCTGTCATATTCCTGCTTAGGTTGTCTGCCAGTGTGTTTTCCTTGCCTGGCAAGTACTGTGCTTGTAGTTCCATTTGTAAGTCCATGGCCATGTTCCAAAGTGACATGGCCAGTCTGCATAGGGGATAAGAATGTGTTCCTCCCTGCTTGTTTATGTACCACATAACTGTGGTGTTGTCTGTTCTTATCAATAGCTGACCTGGTTGTAGAAGGTCCTTGAAAGCTGTAATAGCATTTATCACTGCTAGCATTTCTTTTTGATTGATGTGAAGGTGCTTTTCTTTTTGGGTCCATTTGCCCTGAATGCACCGGTCTGTCATGTGCGCCCCCCAGGCGTAGTCCGAGGCGTCTGTTGTGATGACTTGATTTGCCTGAGGCTTGCTGAATGGAAGACCTGTGTTTGTTTGGCATGCTTGAGCCCACCACAGAAATTCCTTTTGCAGACATGGAATTACTGGTATTATTGTTTCCAAACTGTGGCTGTGTTGAGACCATATGTTTAGGTACCATTGTAGTTTTCTCATATGCAGCTTTGCACATGGGATTAGTAAGATGCAAGATGCCATGAATCCCAGAGCCTGCAGGATTTTCCTTGCAGTCAGCCTGGTGCAATTTGCCAGTGTTCTGAAATATTGAATTAATTGCCTCTGCTTCTCTGGCGTGAGGTAGGCCATCTGGGTGTTTGTGTCCAAATTGGCACCCAGGAAAATTATCTTCCGAGAGGGTATTGGTCTCGATTTCTCTTTGTTGACTGTGTATCCTAGAGAGTTTAATAACATTATTACATAAGCCAGATGTTTCAGAAGAATGTGCTTGCTGTCCGCTTGGATCAGGCAGTCGTCCAAATAAGGGTATATTTGTATCCCTTGAAGTCTGCAGTAGGCAATTACTGATGCCAGGCATTTCGTGAATACTCTGGGCGCAGTAGATAAACCAAAGGGCAATGCAGAGAACGGATAATGGGTTGAACCTGCAAGAAATCTGAGGTATCTTCTGCAATTTTGTCTGATTGGGACATGCAGGTATGCCTCCTTGAGGTCCAATGTTACCAGCCAAGACTCCTTGCCCAGCATGGGAAGAAGTTGCTGTATAGTGAGCATCTTGAATTTTGGTACTAGTAGAAATGTGTTTAGGATGGATAGGTCCAAAATAGGTCTCCAATCTTTTCCCTTCCTTGGTACCAGAAATAGCCTGGAATAAAAACCTTGACCTTGTTCGTGCGTAGGTACCTCTTGAATAGCTTTCATGTTTATAAGACCTGAAATTTGCTTTTGTGCCTCTGCCCTTTGATTGTGTGGCAGGTTTGGCATGCCTTTCATTTTTGGAAGGGTATGAAAATGGAATTTGTAGCCTCTGTTTATAATGTTCAGGATCCATTTGTCCTTTGTGACAATATGCCAATTTTTTGAGAATAGTGCCAGCTTTCCTCCTAAGGGGACTGCCATTTGAGACCTGGTTGGCATGCAAAGGGGAAGTCATTGGTTTTGCTTTCTGAAAGATTGCGAGTTGTCCTCACCACCTCTTTGTGTAGGAGCTTGCCATTATCTGCCTCTGTACGAGCCTTGTGTTTGCCCTCTGCCCCTCGGGCGCCTGTATCTGCCTCTTTGGGGTCTGTCTGTGGCAGGAAAGGACCAGTTTATGGAAGGCCAATTTCTACTAAAACGTGGGGGGTTGGACCTGCAGAAATTCTTTCACAGTTTGCATTGATTTAGCCTTTTCCTCCATTTTCCGTAATACTTCCTCAGCATTTGCCCCAAATAGTACATCCTTATGAAGAGGGGAGTCTAGTAATTTAGCTTTGACATGATCAGGCAAGGCTTGTTCCTTAAGCCAGGCATGCCTACGTATGACTGAGCCTGTAACAGCAGCTCTACATGAGGCCTCTAGAGCATCAAAACCACATTGTAAGGTATGTTTACCCACTTGTTCTGCACTATGCATCAAATCCTGCAACTCCTTCATGTCTGGTTGTTCAGGTTGTGACATTTTACTTTTCAATTGAGATAACAGAAACTGTTGGTATTTTAGCATATGAAACTGACAGTTTAAGGCTCTCATGGATAAGGTAGCCGAGGTATATACCTTTTTTCCCCACCTTTCTAAGGATCTGGAATCTCTCTCGGAAGGCAATGGGTTTTTGGCAATGGAGGCCTTAACTCCCTTGGGCCCCTGTGAGATGGTTTCTAGGTCAGCAGCATGGCTTTTGTATAGAAATTGGTGCGAGTCAGGAACCCTGTAGTACCGGTCAGGCTAAACTGGAGCTGGAGGAAGAGAATCCGGGTTAAGGCAGGCCTCCGAGTAAACATCTAGGATGTCCAGGACAGGAGGAATAGCCAGAAACCTGTGCTGGGGTAACAAAAGAAATTCCCCGAGCCTTTTCTTGGAATCTGAATAATCCTGGCCTTCCCAGTGGAAGTGTTCCCTTAAGGTATGCAGAGTTTCACCAAATGAGTAATCCTCAGGGGGGATACAGAAGGAATAGATTCCTCTGCATCAGAGTCTTCAAAAGGGGAGTAAGACTGTTCCTGATGATCAGAGTGCTCTGAAATAATGGAGCCCTGATCAGAGGAGGGGGAATCTTCCTCCACTCTGGGTCTTTTGTCCTGAAGTGGCTGAGAACCTCTGATTAGAATAATTAAATCCTCAGCCATTTTAAGCATCTGTTTCTTGGGCATGGGGCCTGGAGATGGGCCCTGTGTAGCTGGTCTCTTAGGGTGCATGGTAGCTTGAGACTTGGTGAAAGCCTTGATGGAGAAAGAAGAGGAAGGTCTGAAGACACCTTGAGTGGAGGTGGACCTGTCCACATTCTGTGTTTCAACGCCAAGCGTGGCTTCGGTATCTGTAGTCAGGGTGTGGGCCGAAGAGCCTGCGAACTCGGGTACAGGAGACACCGCCAAAGATGTGTCGTCCGTAATCAGGGGCTGCGTAGGTGCCTCGCTGAGAACCGGACCACGTGTAGTCGGCTTTGGCGTGGTGTCGGTAGAGGCCGCGGACCTAGAGTGTCGGTCCTTGTCTTTGCGTTTTTTTAGACAAAACCGGAGTCAGAGTATCCGACAACATAGTATAGTAAAATGCTTTCCCAAAATAATGCTGGGCGAACTCCGCCAGACGCTTAATAGTGCGTTTGTTGAATGTAGCGCAAAAGCGACAGACCGAGACGTCGTGGTCTGGGCCTAAACAAGGTATACAGAGGGAATGGAAATCCTTATGCGGTATTTGCTTCCCACAAGAAATACAATTATTAACTTTGTCTGACATCGGTCTGAGGCAAGAAAAGTTTCTAACGGGTACTTAGCTTTAAGAAGACTTGGTTCCAAATTTTCGTAATCTCAGGAGCTGGCCGACCGCACTTGCGAACTGCTTCTGCTTGGGCACGCGGCAAGAAAGACTGAAGAAAATGGCATCGGCTGGTTCTTTTATACCCCTGTCGCACTGACGTCAGGGAAGAAGCGACAACAACCGACGCCGAACCTAGACTTTGGAATTCAGCTGACCGAGGACCCGCCTGACGGCAGGAGAACCCTTCTGTTATGACTGCAGCTGTATGCACGATGAACATCCATGTATTACAAGCAGCAACTCTAACAGCTCCATACTCATCTGCACCAAGTGCTACAGAAACTGTTGTAGCCGAAACACACTGCATTTCACACCAACATGCCTGCAAAAATAAATTAAATTCAGTGTTATACCAAAAAGGAGGCCTGGCAGTTGGTGGGCAGGATTAAGGCTCTTGCTTCCTACAGCCAAGGTATAGGATGTCTGCGAGACTAAAGTCGCAATTAGAAAGCCTCTAACTGGAGCATTTTACATGCACAGATAGACCCTCATCATTGCAAACTGTTTCAGCCCTACCAAAGTACATGCCAGCAACAGTGCTAGCTAACTCTTGGTGCCTCAAAACAAGATAAACAATGTGTGCTTCGGAATTTGGCTCATCTCTTATTTTCGTAGATCTTAAGATATCTTTCCTATTCTATTCAGAAGCTAACCTATGAGATGGAACGCAAGTATATAACTTTATCTGATGTGGTCATTTTCATTCGTTCAACCTGTGGGATACAGTCCCCAGGTACAATAACCCAGGGTAGCCTTCATGGAAGGATATTTCAGAGCAATGCAGAACCAAAGGCAGCGCTATTTCTAGAGATAATGTCCAGTTTATACTGTGAAATAAAGATGAGAGAATTTGACCAGGAAGTAGCTGAACAATCAATCGAAACTTTTGCCCAAAAGGCTTGTGAAGTTGCCACTGATCTAGAAGAGTGAGCTTTAACTTGCTTGGGTAAGGGAACACCTTTAGATTCATAAATGAAATGCAGTCTTAACTCATTTAGCTAAAGAGGTCTTGGCCATTGGTTTTTCTTTTAGGACATCCAAAAAGGATATAAAAAGCTGTTCAGATTTTTCAAAAGATTTAATTCTATTTTAATTATTTATTTATTTATTTTACACTTGTTGACAGGGATTGTCCGACTGAGCTGAAGAGCCCTTTTTCAGCGGAGACCCGGGGAGAAAAGCTCCAACATATTATACAATTTTCATTATAAATTAGCATTAAACAGCAATGTTACAGGAATACAAGGCATTAAGTAACAATATAATGTTATACAGGGTCAATAATCAGAAGTATAGCGCAACTATTTCAAGATGTATAAAAAGAAATAGGTCATTAAGAGGAGTATAGATTTTGGGGTAAGTGGTTACAAAAACCCAGTTTTATCATAATGTAGTTGCATGAAGGCAAGACAATTACAATAGAATGCAGCTACCTATGAAAATGTAACAGAGGAAGAATATATTCCCCTTTGTTTTTGTAATTGGGAAAGACGACTGGTAAGTTGACAGAGTAATTTTATGTAGTCCTCTGTACCCAATCTTCATGCAAAATTAAATAAGGTTGTTTGGACGACAGATCTTGCAATTCAGATACTCTTCTTACAGAAGTGATAGGAATTAGAAAAACTGTCTTCCATGATAGGAATTTTAAATCTTAGCTGAAGGCTTGGAGCCCAAGCTTTAGAAAGCAGAAAAGTCAAATCCGAAGGTCAGATCTGAAATGCACAGGTCGAGTAAGAAAGAAAATGACATCAGATACAGTATTTACCAACGTTCAAGAAGTCACAATCCAGTCTGATCTTGACTAGTGGCAAACAAGATTGGAGGCAATTCAATGATCAGAAGCATTACAGTAAGGGAGGCGCTCGAGAACTGGATTCTAGAATCTAAAGAAAGTGGCAGAGTCGTATCCAAGGGTCAGATCCAAACCCATTCGTGGAGAATAAATGAAAATGACATCGGATCTACTTTTAAATGGAGAACATCTTAAAAATACTCCAGCTAAATAGCAAGGACTTTCCATCAATTTACATTCCTTACTAAACTCACAACTCTGTTTAAGAACTAAAGTTGTTACTCAAGTTTATTATTTATTTACATTACATTTGTTAACCGGGCTAGTCTAACTGGATACATGTCTATTTTCAGTAGAGGCCCGAGGAGAAAAGCTCCATGAAAATAATAATTGTTATTATACAGAGAGAATTGCAAGGT
>NC_056737.1:1582851714-1582854214 GCF_019279795.1 Protopterus annectens | reverse complement strand
TAGTATCCAATCTAAGGTGGTTTGTCTCTTGGTAGGTTTATGGGTTCTGGTAGGGAAGGCAGGGAAGGCAATGGTTTGATGGAAGCAGAAAAGGTTTACATGAGTAGTGGGGTTGGGAGAGGTACATCCATTCCAGTCAATGAAATCACCAAGGAGTATGGTTTCTTGTGGGAGGGTCATGGAGGGCCAGCCAAGGGTAATTTCAAGAGTATTACTGTTATCACCTAGGGGGATATATGAGCAAATAATGTATATGGCTTTATTAGCATTAATTTGGAGGTTAGAGATTAAAATCTCGGCATTGGTAGGTGATGGTGGATGAATATCAAGTGAGAGGACTTTCAAATAAGATTTAAACACAGAGCAGCAAGCAAAGAGACCACATCTAATATTCAGACTTATGAACAATGCAATTAAACAGTAGAAGAAAGCAAGAAGCTACACAAAACAGCTTTCTAAACACAATGAAAAAGGATAACCCATTTCCATATCATAACTGGGTCAGCCAACAAAAACTACTACACTTGTATGGTATCTTCCCAGCCCCACCTGCCACTCCACCCTCCTCTGTTGGGTATTTTACTACAGAAGCACCTGAAGTAAATGCTACAAGACTCTACACCAAATTAGTCATTCAAAGCTCTTAAGGAGTGTGTATTTTACACATAGGGTGCTACAAGGGTTACTTTATTAACCTAACACAAGTAAATGTCTTTATGTTGCTTAAAATGCATTTATAAATAAAATTACATTCAAGTTACAATGACATACCTTTTCGTGTAGAGCTCAAATAGATCATGACCTTCATGGCACTTATAACTACAAGCTAAGCACACACCAGCGGCTTCTCCTCCTCTAGGATTACAGGTGCTGCAGGAATACAAGGCTTGTCTTTTCACATAGCCCTAGAAAGAAAAAGAACACTATTATACACTGGATCAATTTCAGAAAATATGCTGAAGATTACAATAACATGCATACTTTACTTCAATTACCAGTATGTATTCAGAAGCTGAAAAACAGCAAAAGGCAAGGCTAAATGTTCCACAAAGAAACACACTTGCGTATTTGAGGAATGTTGGTCTTCAATAACGAAGATCATGAGGGTTTGTTTTCAGGTATGGGCAAAGAGAAACTGACACTGTACTCTAGTAAAATGAATGTAGATTTTCCAAGTAATGTAAATAAAACTGTGCACGCTAACAAAGTACACCAACAAATATTCTGCATTATTTAGGGTTCACCCAAATAACCAATAAGAACCTTGGAGAGAGGGATGTCATCTGCAAAGCAGCACAACAAGCTTGTCGAGACAGGTATCATGTGATGTCGCACACAAACAAAATTATTTCACCCTTCCTAACAGATACCCATGATTAACACCTCCAAATATACAACAGCCTCTGACACTGAACAATGGTACAACCTCTTACTTTTATCAATAACTTACACTGCTGCACAGTGATCTTAAGTGTCAGCATTTTGATTTCCCCTCCATCTCCCCAACTCTCAGCCTAACCCAAGACCTCTCAGATATCAACGCTACATTTAAGAAAGACGTGACGTTAGGCCTAGGGAGACTGCCTAACAGAAGAACAAGGCCAAAATTAAGCGCAACCCTTAAAAACAGATTAACCTAACACTGTAGATCACCAGCAACATGCTATACAGGGATAAAGCCCAAATTATAGCCAAGGCAACCTAGGTCCAATAAGTGTCTTTGGTATCTGAGGCACTAGCAGGGATAGATCAGAGCGTCCATCCCAGGGAGAAAGGGTGTTCATCTTAGCATTTCTTTCAGGGAGGAGTGGTCCATACAGGGACAACCTCAGAGGACACCCTCAAGTTCCTCTTCACCTCAGACTTCGAAAAAGAAATACAGTTTGGGGATTGTAATGAATAAGGACACTGGGGTAAGCAGAGAAGAATGAAGCAGCATGGTAACAAAAAATATATGTTGTGATGACTATTTAGTTCTTTATTGCACTGAAAATGACACCCTACTAAAAAGATAAACCGGTTCCAAAATCCGCTCACAAGTTTGAGCAACTTTGAAGGACTCCTATAAACATACAAGTTAAAAAGAAAGCGTGTAGTAGTTTTCTGCACATCTATACATACACACATTAAAGTCTTTAAATCTATCACTGTCATGATGACAACTACACTTTCCATATCGCCAATGCCTGTACTGATAACACAATGCACGGCCAATGTCTCCCCATTCTCAAATTAGTTTACTAAACAAACAGTCTCTTCTAAAAATCAAACCACACAGCTGTGGAATTTAAATCATTACTGCAAACCTCACAAGCACAGACAAGCCTAATGCAACAGTGCATCCACTTACGGAGCTACATTACATAGCACAGAGGTTTTCAGACCTTAAGAGGTGCTGCTGTCCAATTTTTAATTAAGCTTTCCACAAACCAGGTTTAAAGCGGAGTACCAGGAAAAGCTATGTAATCCATTTTACAGTGGTTAACCTGGTAGGAAGGAC